>NC_081563.1:75848408-76067133 GCF_022355385.1 Mustela nigripes | reverse complement strand
GGCCATTGCTGCTATAAACATTGGGGTACATATGGCCCTTCTTTTAAAAAATATGGAACGCTCCACGAATTTGTGTGTCATCCTTGCGCAGGGGCCATGGTTGCCAAACTGTGGAAAGAACCAAGATCCCCTTCAACGGACGAATGGATAAGGACGATGTGGTCCATATACACTATGGAGTATTATGCCTCCATCAGAAAGGATGAATACCCAACTTTTGTATCAACATGGACAGGACTGGAAGAGCTTATGCTGAGTGAAATAAGTCAAGCAGAGAGAGTCAATTATCATATGGTTTCACTTATTTGTGGAGCATAACAAATAGCATGGAGGACAAGGGGAGTTAGAGAGAAGGGAGTTGAGGGAAATTGGAAGGGGAGGTGAACCATGAGAGACTATGGACTCTGAAAAACAATATGAGGGGTCTGAAGGGGCAGGGGGTGGGAGGTTGGGGGAACCAGGTGGTGGGTATTGGAGAGGGCACGGATTGCATGGAGCACTGGGTGTGGTGCAAAAACAATGAATACTGTTATGCTGAAAATAAATTTTAAAAATTAAAAAAAAAAAAAAACAGACAAACTTCCTGTATTAGTCAGGTTAACTGTTAGGCTGCTATAACAAAGAAGTCCCCAAAGATGGTGTATCAAGTAAGGAGAAGTTTCACTCCTGCATGAAAAGGCTAGGAAGGCAGGGTAGGGGAGATATGGTGGCTCTGCCCCACTGTAGCTCTGCCATCCTTAAGTCCCAGTTCCCCCTCAGGATGGAGGCTCTGGGGCTTGTCAGCACTGCAACCTCCCAGCTGGAAGGAGAGGGAAAAGGGGAAGGAGAAGAGAGTCCCAATTCCACTGAAGGGCACAGCCTGAAAGTGCCATGCATCATGTCCATTCACATTGCATTGCCCTCAGACTTGATCAAAATGCACACCAAGTTGCAAAGGAAGTTAGGAAGTATAGTCTTTTGCTGGGCAGCAATGTGTCCACATAAACATCCCATTACTATTCAAGAAGAGGAGAGTGACTGTCAAAGAAAAGCTATCATTCCCTGCCATAGCCTGCATCTCTGGCCACACAAGTAAACACAATAAACTCTTTTCCCCACACAGAACATGTTAATCTCCTGCCCATGCCCTAGACCCATTAGGTCCCATCCATTTTTTTAAAGATGTTTATTTATTTGAGAGAGAGACAGAAAAAGCACGAGCGGTGGGCAGGCATAGAGGGAGAGGGAGAAGCAGACTTCCTGCTGAGCAAGTGCCTGACTCGGGGTTTGATCCCAGGACTCCAAGACTGTGACCATGACTTGAGCCACCTAGGCACCCCAGTCCTGTCCCTTATTGCAACCAGCTCAGAGCCCAGGCCCTCTTGGTGACTGTCAGATCTTGGTATGAAGTTCAGGTATCAGTCTAGTGACATATAAACAAAAAGCAAGTTACCTGTTTGCTCCTTCCACCAGCAAGATGCATATGCAAGAGGAGGTAAGAACAGGAGAACTACAATTAAAACTGCCTGGTGGAAAGGAAAAATTAGAAAACTCGAAGCAGGAGCATAGCAATTAGTAGATTCCCCCGGGGCAAGAATTCCAAAGGTTCGTGCATCCCTGAGGAGTATGATCCTTCTTACTGATTACCTGAAACTAATTCCTATATCTATTATTCTCCGTGGCCCCTGGCTTTGCCTTCTGCAAGTTCCTTCCTTGTCTCTAGGGCCTCATCTGAAGAGGGCCTTGGGGAATATGTTCTTCTGGGGGGACGTGAGGATATAGCTTTCACAACATTTCCTGGGGCTGCAGGTTTGGGAGCTCATGGTATTATTTACACATTGAGCAATCCCAAAGTTGCACAGAGTAGGCTTGCAGACGTTGGTCAATTAATTCCTTGCAAAACCTTATTGTAACACTACAAAAATAAAATACAGAAAATAATTTTGTTTACAATCATATATAATAGTATAAAATAGGAGTACATTGAACAAAAGAAGTTCCAGGCTTGTACATTGAAAACTACAAAATATCTTTAAAATAAATTAAAGAAGACCAGGGGCATCTGGGCGGCTCAGTTGATTAGCTGTCTGACTCTTGGTTTTGGCTCAGGTCATGATCTCAGGGTCTTTTTCTTTTTGTTTATTTGTTTTAGATATGACACCAAGAGCACAGGAAGGAAGGAAGGAAGGAAGAAGAAATAAGGATGGAAGGGAGGGAGGGAGGGAAAGGGGGGGAGAAGGAAGGAAAGAAGGAAAAAAGGAAGGAAGAGGGGCGCCTGGGTGGCTCAGTGGGTTAAAGCCTCTGCCTTTGGCTCAGGTCATGATCCCAGGGTCCTGGGATTGAGCCCCGCATCGGGCTCTCTGCTCATTGCGGAACCTGCTTCCCCCTCTCTCTCTGCCTGCCTCTCTGCCTACTTGTGATCTCTGTCTGTCAAATAAAAAATTAAAAAATCTTTAAAAAAAAAAAAAGGAAAAAAGGAAGAAAGAGAGAGACAGAGAAAGAAAGAAAGAATGAGAAAGAAAGATGGGGTGGCTGGGTGGCTTAGTCATTTAAGCATTAGCCTTAGGTTCAGATTATGGTCCTGGGGGTCTGGGATTGAGTCCTGAGTCAGGGTCCCTGCTCAGTGGGGAGCCTGCTTCTTCCTTTCCCTCTGCAATTCCCCCAGCTTGTGCTCTCTGACTCTCTTTGTCAAATAAATAAATAAAGATCTTAAAAGGAAAGAAAGAAAGAAGAGAGAAGGAGGGAAGGAGGGAGGAAGAAAGAAAAAAAATCATTGGCTTTCATCAACATTAAAACCTTTGTGTTTCAGGGGCGCCTGGGTGGCTCAGTGGGTTAAAGCCTCTGCCTTCGGCTCAGGTCATGATCTCAGGGTCCGGGGATCGAGTCTCGCATCGGGCTCTCTGATCAGCGGGAAGCCTGCTTCCTCCTCTCTCTCTGCCTGCCTCTCCACCTATGTGATCTCTCTCTCTCAAATAAAAAAATAAAATCTTAAAAAACAAAAACAAAAACAAAAAACTTTGTGTTTCAGAGAACACTACCAAGAAAGTAAAAAGACATCCCATAGATTGGAAGAAAAAATGTTGGCAGATTCTATATTTGATAAGGGACTTGAATTTAGAATATATATAGAACTCTTACAATTCAACAATAAGAACAAATAATCTGATTTAAAAGTGGAAAAAGAATTTGAATAGATATTTCTTTAAAGAAGACATACAAATGGCCAATAAGCGCATGAAAAAGAACCCAACATAATTAGACGAGGAGGACATTCAAATAAAACCACAGTGAGATACTATGGTTGAAAAACAGTCTGGCAGTTTCTCAAAAATTTAAATACAGGATTACCTTGTGACCCTGCAATTCCACTACTAGATATGTATGAGAGAGAACTGAAAATATACATCTACATAAAATTTTGCACATGGATATTTATAGCAAGATTATTTATAATAGCCAAAAGGTGGAAACAACCTAAAATTCTATCAGTAGTTGAATGGATAAACAAAATGTGATATATCTATATAGTGACACAAAAAAGAATGAAATACTGGTACGTGTTACTGGTTGGCTGAAACTAGAAAACATTACGCTAACTGAAAGAAGCCAGACACAAATGGCCACATCTTGTATGATTTCTGTTTACATGAAACGTCCAGAAATAGGCAGATCCATGGAGACAGAAAGTAGATTAGTGGTTGCCAGCACTTGGGGGAGAGAGGAATGGGGATGTCTGCCAGTGGGTACAGGGTTTCTTTTGGGAGGGACAGGAATGTTCTAGAACTAGCTGGTGGTGATGGTTGCACAACTCTGTGAATATACTAAAAGCCACTGAATTGTACACTTCAAAACGGTGAACTTTATCACATATAAATTGGATCTCAATAAAACTATTTTAAGAAAATTAGTTTAGTTCCAGTCTGTTCCATGCACCCGTAATCCCGCCCAGAAAGCTGATCTAGACCCAGTTCTTAAGCCTGAAGACACATTTCTGCATCTTTACTTACCAGCCGGCACACCAAGTGCATCCTACCCTCTCTTAACTTAATGGTGGTTCATGGAGTTACTGAACACAGTAGGCCCAAGGGGAGAAGCAGCACCTTTCATGGGATCTGGACCACTGGACTGGCTCTCATCTGGAGGGGCGTTCTTCACTGAGCTGCTCGGGAAAGGCTCAGACCACAGTCTTATCTCCTGGGGAAGCCGCCTCTTGAGGGGCCCCTCATGTCATCGCTGCAGTTCGGGGTACAAGAGCAGTTGGCTTTCTCAGCACATGGAAGCTTCCAATACTCCAGTATCTTCACCAGCTTAGACACCCAGCCACAGGCAGGACAGGTCTGCATGAACAGAGCTTCATCCCCTTTCCCCTCTGCTGGCAGACGGCTGTCTCTATTCTGAGCCCATGTCTCACAAAGGCCTTGCTAAATGTGCGGGGAAGACTCTCCCCACCGGCCTTTGCACCTTTTCCAACCCCTTCGCTCTAGGATGAGAGGCTCTGTAGACACGTGACTGGACCACAGAAGATGGTGTTTCCAGTTGTTCTGCATGACACGGTCCTCAGCTTTGCCACCTGAGGTATCGGCCAGCTGCCCAGTGCCTTGGGCTCACAGTTTTGCCATGTCAACATTCTACGTCTTAATAACGAATTCTACGTCCTCAGAACGTGTTTAGACGGTAAAGAGTTCAAACTCCACTGCAGGTTTGTTTCTGTACGGTGGGAGTTGAGGGTTCAGGGCTAACATAGTCGTTAGTGGATTTGGAGAACTCAGGCTTCTTGTACTATTCACGTCACTGTGGTCCCCAGGCTGCTCCCATCACAGCATAAGACAGCTTCTACCCTGAGTTGGATTGCTCAGGAGCAGACTCTGAGGCAGACATTTGCAGACAGGTGTTTTAGGGATGATCTTGGGATGAACCCTCGTGGAAGGGAGGATGGAAGCAAGACTGGGCGAAGGTAATGCAGCCCCAGCACAGGAGCCAGCTAGCCTCTCGGGAGCACTTGGAGTTGGGATGCCTCCATAGAGGCCAAGAGCTGGGCTTGTCATCCCACCCCATTGGATGCAGACCCCCATTGGGTCCCTCAGGGAGGAGGCATAAATTTGGACAAAGTGCTTTCTAGGGAAAGACTCAACTGAACTGTGTGTGAGCAGACAACACTCTTGGTGATGGGGGAGGAGGTGTTTTGGTTTTGGAGCGGGTACTGGGTAAGCTCCACCGGTGTCCACTGCCATGCTGGGCACTGGAGCTCCAAAGTCTCTCACCATCCAGTGGCCATGGAGAGCCCCACAACACTCGTGTGCACGTCTCTTCAACCAGACTTAGCCTCGTGGTTACACTTAACCTGGAAGGGTTAACACTTAACCTGGAAGGGCCATGTGCCCAGCTAAAAACTCGAGAAAGAAAACAAAAGAGAATATTGGAATCATTTGCGAGTTCTGGGCACATATCCCTTGATTCCATGTCCCTCTCTGGCCATTGTCCCCTTTGGCTGTCCCTCCCGAGCCCCTGGCTTCCTCCACCTTGGCTTCCCCAAAGATGTACTGTCTCCCCTCTTCCCATATTGCAGCTCAGGCCAGAAACCTCCTCCCTTTCCACCCAGCCTCCCTACCCTCACCTTCAGAGTCCACCAACCAGTCAACTTGGAATCAGTTCCTTTTCTCCATCGTCTCCTCTGCTAGCCTGTTGCGCACCCCCCCCCCCCCCATCACCTCTTTCTGTGCTATTCGGAGGATACCACCACCTCCCTCCCAGCCCCGGCTCAATGTGTTCACTCTCCCTCCTGCTGCTCCTTTGCACACAGCAAGCAGAGGCAAGCAGCGTATAACACAATGATCAGAGGTGTACATGGAACGAATGGGCCCCACTGCAAAGTATCCAATGTTTATTCCCACTGAGCGAGTCCCATATCAGCCCTCCCCCATCCCTTACCACGACACTGGCCACCAGAAGGCTTGTTGAGTACCTGTGTCCTCCTCTAAACTGGAAGCCCTGGGATAGCAGGGGTCTGCCAGTTACATATCCCAGCAAGTCCTTGCTGCCGTCTGGGGCACACAGCCCTGGGGTGGGGGTGGGGGGCTGGTGAAACCAGGAGGGTGCTCTTGGAACAGGTGGGAGTGGGTTTGGGGCTGCTGGCTTCCCCTACCACACCTTAGCTTTCCCAGAGAGGATAAGTCCTAGATGGGAAGGGGACCGCAGAGCCTCCCCCTGAGCTCCCCCCATGGGACAAGACCCAGGGAGAAAGAGGAAGATGGGAAGAGAGGGTGGGCCCAAGTAGGGAGGGAGCCTAAGAAAGAAAGGGGAGGGGGGGACCTTCCTTTCCGAATGGGTTCCGGGGGCTCCCACAACACACTCACTCAGAAGTATGGGAACCCAAGGCCACCTGCCTCATGCTGAAGCTTTCTCAGTCAACCCAGGACCCCTGGGAGAAGAAGTGTTGGACACCCAGGCGGGAGCCCCCAGTTAAGAGCCCCCATAGTCTGTGGTGACTGCCCCCCCCATCCTAGGTCAATGTTTAGTGGTGGCCGGAGCCCAGGAATACTTTATCGGGACACGCAATTCCAGGGGTGGGGTTGCAGCCTCGGCATTGGCAAGGGCTCGGTGGCAGGAGATAAGAAGGCGGCACCAGGAAGGGTTGTGTGTGTGCTAAACCGCGGTCTCCCAGTGTACCCCCGGGGCCAGCTCACAAGGCCTCCATTGTTGGGGTCTGGCTCCCAGCCCATTGCCAGCTAGATAGGAGCTGTTCTGACAAGGCGAGAAAAGCACACCCAAGTTTGTCCAGATGCTGTTAGCCCATCCTTATCAGGCCCAGGGACAGGAGCTAGCAAAGCTAGTGTTGATTCCGAGGAAAAAAGGAATGGAGTATTAACAAACACGGCAAAAGTCAGTCTCGGCAGCAGGAGTGGGAGTCAGCTCTGGGTTTTGTAACAAGCAGCTGGAGGCAGGAGTGGGACCCTCCGGAGTGTCCAGTGGGTTGGGAGGAGGTCCCACAGTGTGCCCAGGCCCATGCTGGGTGTTGTGGGGTAGGGACAAAGCCAGGCATGAACAGTCTGCTTCCTAGTTGGGAAATTCCTAGTTCATTTCTTTTTTATTGTTGTTGTCTTTTCTTTTCTTATCTTATCTTTTCTTCTTCTTCTTTTTATTTATTTATTTTTTTTTTTTTTAAGAGAGGAAGGGGCAGAGGGAGAAGGAGGGAGAGAATCTTTTTTTTTTTTTTTAGGAGGGAGAGAATCTTAAGCAGGTTCCACATTCAGCTCAGAGCCCTGCGTAGGGCTGGATCTCACAACCCTGAGATCCTGACCCGAGGTGAAATTAAGAGTTGGATGGTTAATGGACAGAGCCAACCCAGGTGCCCTGAAACAGTTCATTTCTTCACCGAAAATATTTGAGTGCAGGCTTTCTGTAGGTGCTGGGGATTCCCCGGGTGATGTCCTTGTGGAATGAAAATGAAGGGTCCAGAAGACCGGGAGCCAGGGAAGCAAATGGTGGGCCAGACAGAGCAAGGGGGAGATGGCTCTGGGGTGATGGGTCGGGAGAGGCACAGAGGGCTGGGCACCACTCGGGGGGCTGGTGAGGAGTGACGCAGATTTTAGCAGGAGACCTGGTGTGAACCCAGCTCCTTCCTCTGCTGGCTGGTTCTGGGAGAGGAACTTTTTCTTGGTGAGCCACAGTTTACTCACCTGAAAACTGGGGATGATGAGAGAAACTACCCAAAGGGGTTACCACTGAGGATGGAAAGAGAAAAGGAGGGTAGGTGCTGAGCACAGAGTGAGCCCTTGTTCCCCGGGCCACACAGGTGGGGCTGCTGTCCAACGGGGTAGGTGGCGAGGAAAAGGTGGGACGGGCCTAAGCAGGGGTGGTGGGCCAGGATTGGGTTAGCAGGTCAGGATCGGGCAGGAAGGCAGCGTCAGAGGAGGAGCGTGAGCGAAGGAGCAGCCACCCAGAGGAGACTGCCCGGGGCGAGATGGTCCGCGGCGTCGTCCCCATCTCCCCCATTATAAGGCGGTAACCGGGATCACCATAGAAACTGCCATTTGGGGCATGCCTTAAAATAGAGATTTGGAAGAAAAGAGCAGTTTGAGGATGAAAAGTCCCTAGAAAATGTTAATTCGTAGAATCTGAGGTCCTCAGAGCAATGAGTAAAGAAACCCATTCAGCGAGGATCAGAGGCCGGTGGCCGGGGAGACCCACTCATTAGAAAGGGCCGCGAGGTGAACTCCTGTCCCAGGCATGTATGCCGTGCGCCCGCGCAGGCCTGAAACGGAGCTGCTGTAAGCGGGCGAGGCTGGGGAGAAATAGAGAGGCTCATTAATCGCCTCCGGCCGTCAGAACAGAACACCAACACACTGGGTGGCTCGAACAACAGCCATTTATCTCTGCCCGTTCTGGAGGCTGGAAATCCAAGATCAAGGTGCCAGCTGATTCGGCTCCTACTGAGAGAGGCTCCCTTCATGGCTCGTGCACCACGGCCTGCGTGGTCTTTCCTCCGGGCAGGGACCGAACAGGAGAAATCCATCTCTGACGTCTCTGCCTCTTCTCGCAAGGACATCAGTCCTATTGGGTGAGGGCCCCACCCTGGTGATCTCACCGAACCTTAATTCCTTCCTCAGGGGGGCCCATTGCCAAGGACAGCCACAGCCGGTGGTAGGGGCTTCAGTGTGTGATTTTGGGGGGGCCCTAACTTTGAGTCTGTAACAGAGGACGTCGTTAGTGTGCAGAGCAGGGGCAAGTGCACGGGGAAACCAGGTTTACCTATGGTTAGAAGAACCGATTCCCACGTTCAGTTCTCCTCTTCAGGTAATTCAGGTGGAAGGCCGGGGAGGAGCTACAGAGGGCCCACCGCTTCCTGGGGTCTTGGACCACAGTGCCCAGGGAAGGGCTTCCATCAGAACAAGCGAAAGAGCTTCTGTGGTAATCGGTTATCTGAAGAAACTTCGTGATGGAAATGCTGACCGTGCCCAGATCTTTGTATTTGTTTGCTTTTTAAAAAATTAATTAATTAGCTAATTAATTAATTTTATTTGTACTTCTTTAAATCTTAAACACTAGTGAGTAACAAGTCTTCACGCTTCCTCATTTAGGAAAAACCGTTCTGTTTTGTTTTTTAGGAAAAGCTGTAATCACAAAAAAAGCTCATGGGGATAGAAAAATAGAGTACCATATTGGGTCTTTTAATGAAGAATAGCTCAGAAGATCTTCACCAGTCTGTTTACATTATATAAATGTTGTTGTGGTAGTCATTCGTCTGTGTCTGCTGTGTGACTTAGCAGGTGTGGTGCTAGGAGGGGAAGAAAATCAAAACTTTATGGGTTACATGCCTGGATTTTTATATACCTCATGTCATTTCATCTTACCAACCTTGCAAAATCAGCCAAGTGCCGTTAAAGCATTGGCTTGTTTTGCTTTAAAGTAAGGTTAGGGGGAGTTGTCCCCATTTTACGAAGAGGGAAGCTGAGTCTCAGAGAGGTTACAGAACTCTGTGGAGATCATCCAGCTAAGTAAGCAACAGAGTCAGGATTCAAATTCGGGTGTTTCCAAAGCTGACGCCCGGAGTCCCTGCAAACCCAAACATCCGGTGGAAGGGAGGATGTCCCTGGCCCAAGGTCAAAGTGACACATGCCCTTTCTCCTTCCTAGCACCAAGCACTCAATCTGTCTGCACGGGTCCTCCTTTGCCTCAGGCTTTCCTAGAAAGTGGAGGCACCACACGCCGGCCTACACACTGGCATGCTGGCCTTGACTGTGGCTCCTCCAGACTCCTTCAGCCCGTTCTCAGTTGGCCATACCCAGTAGATGCCCATTGAAAGGTGGGTCTTCTTGGGCCACTTCCCAGAATACGGCCTCATCTCTCACATTGTGGGGCTCACTGTGGCTTTCTCCCCACTTAATTTTTAAGAATTGTTATAGACCAGACGTTTGTGTCCCTCCAAAATTCATATGTTGAAATTCTAACCCCAGAGTGATGGTATTAGGAGGCGGGGCCTCTGGCGTGATTAGGTCATGAGGATGGAGCCATCATAAAGGGGATTAGTACCCATATTTATATATGGGTAATAATTTATAGTTTATACTTTTATTATAATTGTAATAAAAGAGAGCCCAGAAAGCTCCCTTGTCATGTGAAGACACAGCAAGAAGATGGCCATTTATGAACCAGCAAGGGGACTGTCACCAGACACGAACCTGCAGGTGCCTCGTGCTTGGACTTCCCACCTCTAGAAATGGAAGAAATAAACTTCTCTTGTGTGTAAACCACCCAGTCTCTGGTATTCTGTTATAGCAGCCTGAACGAACTGAGACAGATTTAATTCAAGTGCCCTTCCTCCAGGAAGCCTTCTCGGACCTCGCAAAGCCAGATGGGTCCCCCTTCCCTGAGCACCCACGGTAGCCTGAAATCTCCCTGTGAGAGCTCCGCCCTTCCTTGTGGTATGGATGTGTTACTTGTCAGTCTTCCCTGTTAGACAGGGAGCTCCCTGAGAGCAGACCCCAGATTTGGCTCACAGCTGGTGCTCGTGTAGGGTTCCCAAATTCAGCCAATAAACATTCAGTATGCCCGGTTAAATGTGAATTTCAGATAAACAATGAGTATTAATAATAATGAATAAGAATTCTGCATTATTTTGTCTGTAACTCTAATTAACCTCTGTAGGTTTTTGTTGCATTCGTTAGTATGTGAATAAGCAAAAGGCAGGGAGAAAAGAAAAGGCATTGTACTTGCAAGAAAGCAAGAAAAAATCAGTCTGCCTGGGGAATGGCTATTACCAAGTCAGGAAATGACAGATGCTGGCGAGGATGCGGAGAAAGGGGAACCCTCCTACACTGTTGGTGGGAATGCAAGCTGGTGCAACCACTCTGGAAAACAGCATGGAGGTTCCTCAAAATGTTGAAAATAGAACTACCCTATGACCCAGCAATTGCACTACTGGGTATTTACCCTAAAGATACAAACGTAGTGATCCGAAGGGGCACATGTACCCAAATGTTTATAGCAGCAATGTCCACAATAGCCAAACTATGGAAAGAACCTAGATGTCCGTCAACAGAGGAATGGATCAAGAAGATGTGGTATATACACACAATGGAATACTATGAAGCCATCAAAAGAAATGAAATGTTGCCATTGGTGATGACGTGGATGGAACTAGAGGGCATCATGCTTAGCGAAATAAGTCAAGCAGAGAAAGGCAACTCTCATATGATCTCCCTGATATGAGGAAGTGGAGATGCAACATGGGGGGTTAAGGGGGGAGGAGAAGAATAAATGAAACAAGATGGGATTGGGAGGGAGACAAACCGTAAGTGACTCTTTTTTTTTTTTTTAGGATTTTATTTATTTATTTATTTGACAGGTAGAGATCACAAGTACGCAGAGAGGCAGGCAGAGAGAGAGAGGGAAGTAGGCTCCCCACTGAGCAGAGAGCCTGATGCGGGGCTCAATCCCAGGACCCCGAGATCATGACCTGAGCCGAAGGCAGCGGCTTAACCCACTGAGCCACCCAGGCGCTCCCATAAGTGACTCTTAATCTGACAAAACAAACTGAGGGTTGCTGGGGGGCGGGGTTGGGAGAAGGGGGGTGGGGTTATGGACATTGGGGAGGGTATGTGCTATGGTGAGTGCTGTGAAGTGTGTAAACCTGGCAATTCACAGACCTGTACCCCTGGGGATAAAAATATATTATATGTTTATAAAAAATAAAAAATTTAAAAAAAATAAACATTTCAAAAAAAAAAAATCAGTCTGCCTGGGAATGTAAGACTTTTGCAAATACATCACAGAGGCTAAAAGGAGAGAAGCTCTGCGCCCAGGTGCTCAGAGAAGGGCCTTGTGCCTGGGGAAGTACTCCGTCAGGGGTGAGAGACTGGATGGATGGATACCTGTTGGGGGTGGGGGGTAGGAAGTGCCAGAAAAAGTAATGAAGATGTCCGAACAAAAATGCAATGATGACAGTGGCTTTGGTCATGGGGACCTTAGGGTTGGGGGGAATCCAGTGGCCCGCAGGCAGCAGCAGCCTCCGCACCCTCAAAACTCGGACTCACACAGAGTGGCCAGATCCTGATCTGAAGAAAATTGGAACTTTATAATTGGAACTCCCCTCCTGGAAATGCAAGGGTCTGTGCCCCACCTCTGACAGGTCAAGTGCAAATCCCAAATCTCCCTTCCCACTCTAAGTCCCCAAGGGCAGGGGTTACATCTCATCCCTCAGCCTGGGGTTCCCTAAGAAGTCTTCCTGCAGGACATGGCCTCTGGGGAGTTTCCCTAAGCCTCTGGGACAGGCGGCTGGGCTCCAAGGACCCCGGCTGCCAGGCAGTGTTGTGGGGAGCTGGAGGAAACAGGCCCTCATTGTCCCCCTGAGCCTGGGCACACAATGGGAGCCTGTGTCACGCCAGCAGCTGTATGTGGCTCTGACTGTGGTGGACAACGGCCTGGGAGAAGCACACAGCCCCGGGGGACCCCGTCTGTTTCATGGCCCTGCAAGTGGGACCTGTGGGGTGGCCCTCTGTGCCTGAGGGAGAACACATATCTGGTGGGCACTGGCTGCTCTGGAGGTGTGCATACATGTGTTCACACCAGTGGGTCTGACTGAGTGCAGACAGGCGTGTGTGCGTGTATGTCTGCACGTGGTAACTCACATGTGCCTGGGGTGGGGCTGGCTGGGCAAGTCTGCAAGTATGGATGCAGGTATGTGCAGGAGTGCAGGTAAGGCTTCCGAGCACGCAAGAGCACACGTGCCTAGGTCTCCCTCGTTGTCAAAATAGGGTGCCTGCCCCAAGCACGGGGCCAAGGAGGGCAGAACCAGCTGTGAAGCTTCCTCTGGAAGAGAATGCTGGAAGATGGGACCAAGACTGTCTGGTGGAAATTCAGCTTCCGCACACACGCAGGTGTGCCCTAGGGCTCTGGGCATGTCTGTCCCCTTCACTTGGCTCCTCCCTGATCCTCCCAGCCTCTCCCTCCTGCTGCTTCCCTGTCCAAGATGACTTGGGACCCTCATCTGGGCTGGGCACCCTCAGACAAGCAAAGGCAAACAAAAGGAAGGAATGGCTGAAGCTCTTCCAGATTTGGGACACACACCACCGCCCCCCACCAACAGCCCCCCACCCCCGCCAGGGCTTAGCTGCCCCAGGGGCCTTGCGTCCCTCCCCCGACAACACAACCTCCCAAGAATCAGAGCCCAGCCCACCCAGCCTGCACTTCCATTCTTGCTGGAATCAGGAAATGAGATTTTAGCTCCATTCGAGTAAATCCAACAAATATTTACAGAGGATCGTCCAAGTACAAGGCTCTGCAGAGCTGGCCACAGTGGACGGAAGCCCTTTGCCAAGTCCTGCCTCCTGGGCTGGCTCCAGGTTCAGCACGATGAGGCCCCACAATAGGGCTCTGCTCTCTATCAACACTCGTAGCTGCTGCCTGCAGCTCAGTCCAAACCCCTCACCTGGCCATGAACGGGGGGCCCCTCGGGGGGAGAGGTGCACCCAGGAATCCCCCAGAGAAAATGCCCCACAGCACATGCAGCCCCTTCCCACCCCTGGTGATCTCTCCCCACCAGAGAAGGAGGAGGCAGGGGACAAGGTGATCTCTGCCCCTATTAGGGGACACTGGGGGTCAAGGAATTTGGGAGCCTGGGCTTTCCTTCTAATTCAAAGGAGAAGCTGTGAGTCCCTTGAAGGGGCCCCTCCTGCCTTCACAGTCCAACCTGCAGGCAGGCACCTTTCAGATGGTCCCATGCAAACTCCTTCCCTATATCTTGTTCTCCAAAGGAAAGCGTGCAATTCGATCCTTTAAGTGAGTCATAGACATACTGAGTCAAGTATTTTTGTTTTTTTTTTTAATCTGGAAATTTAAGACTTATCAAATATTTAATAAGTAGATTGACACAATGCCCTCCCTCAGTCCCAGTTTCATGCTGTTCCGAGTCCTGGAAGGTTGTCTAAGAATCCTGGGGATGAGGGCAAATGCCTCTGCGTGGGGGGTCTGGGGACACATTTCCCCTTGGGCCCACGTTCAATGAATGGTTTCATTTATTACTGTGTATGTGCTCCCGCACCTCATCAGCGTGGTTGGTTTTATAAAAACAATGCCTTAGACAAGAATATTTGCATACTTGTAAGTGAGAGGGGTATAAATAGGAAATTCTTCCTTAGCCCACAGGTCTTCTGGGAATCAAATTTAAGGATGACTTGGGCACTTTTCTCTTACAGAAATATGAGTGGGTCCTAGCTTCTCTGACCTTTTCTACCATAAGCGACTACTAGTAATGTGGGACCTCAGCAGATATTTCAGACAACATTAATCCACCCTAACAAGCTTTAGGGAATATTTAAACGGTAAGTAAGAGAGGAACTGCTTTTCAAATCAAATGTATGCTAAGAAGAGGGTGCTTTGAAAATAATTGCATGGAAATGTTTCCATCATAAGGTTTCCACCATATGTTTTCCTGAAAACTCTGTAAATATGTCACCTATTAAAAATTCGCTCTACACAGTTAAAGAAATGGGTTTGGAAAATTTTTCAAATAAAGAATTTAAGAGAATTTTGAATCTGTTTGTTACAAATAGGAAAACACAAAACCTTCCAATTATTTTGCAAGAGTAACTGTTTCAGATTGGGAAAGGTGGAAATTTACCAGCCAAATGTCAATTAAATTGCACCATTGATGGACAGGAGTGAACAATAAATGTCGTCATTTCATGTCCACGACCCATGATGCATGCCCATCACTTCGTAGTCATGTCTTATAGCTATGGCCATCATGAATACCAAGACTCAAAATGAATTGGAGTAGACATTCAGATTGCTGTATCACAAAGTATTAAAAAAGATTTAAAATGGAATGCATTCAGTTAGACAGAGTAGTGAGCATTTTAGTTGAAAGAACCTTGACAGTGTGCCTGGGCCTGTGCATCAACCCAGCAATGGGGACTCATGGCCTCAAAATCTCTTCAAAAGTTCACCATGACAATCTGCCCAGAAGAGGACTTCCAAATGCCACCACTCTGGTGTAGTAATCTCACACCTTATGAATCATGGAGGGACTAAAGCAAGAACAGGATATGCACATAGAGAGGCAGTGAAACATCACAGCAAAAGCACAGCTATTCTGGGGTCAGACTCTCAGAGGTCAGTCTCAAAGATCAATCCTGGAGATCAATTTCCGGTGAAGCAAACTTGGGGCCAGTGATTCAGCCTTCTTGTGCCATGGCTTTCTCCTCTGTAAGTAAAGGAAAATCACAGTTCCTACATCCTCTGGGTGTTGAGAAAATTAAATTCGTCAACATTTGCAAAGCAAATATGAAAGCAGTACTTGGAACAGTCCCTGGTAAAGTTTATAGAAAACTTTTACGACTCATTAGCAAGAAGATAAACAGCCCAATTTAAAAACAGGCCAAAAATTTGAACAGACTCATCATCAAAGAAGATACATGGATAATAAGTAAACTCATAAATGATTCTCAACCTCATTAGTTATCAGGGAAATGCAAATAAAAACCCCGAAAAAGTCACCACTATGTACCAGTTAGAATGGCTGCAAACACCAACAGCTAAGCAAGATGTCAGGCATCTGGACCTTTCCTGCACTGCTGGTGGGGAATACAGAATGGCACAGCCACCTAGGAAAACTTGCTGGCAGTTTCTTTTTTTTTTTTTTTTTTTTTTTAAAGATTTTATTTATTTATTTGTCAGAGAGAGAGCGAGCTCAGGCAGACAGAGTGGAAGGCAGAGTCAGAGGGAGAAGCAGGCTCCCTGTGGAGCAAGGATCCCGATGTGGGACTCGATCCCAGGACGCTGGGATCATGACCTGAGCTGAAGGCAGCTGCTTAAACAACTGAGCCACCCAGGCGTCCCTTGCTGGCAGTTTCTTAAGAAGTTAAACATACACCTATCGTGGGATTCAGCGGTTCCACTCCTAGATATTTACCCAGAGGAATGAAAGCATGTTCCATACAAAGACTTATTCATGAATGCACACAGCAGCTTTATTTGTAATAGTCAAATGTCCACCACTAGGGGCGCAGATAAACTGTGGTATATCTATACAATGGAACATGACTCAGCATTAAGAAAGGATTCACTATTGATACACACTGTAATATGGATAAGTCTCAGTTATGCTCAGAGAAAGGAGATAGAAAAAGAGGACATATTGTATGATTCCATTTATATAAAATTCCAAAGAATGCAAGCTAATCTCCAGTGACAGAAAGCAGATCGGCAATTTCCTAAGGATGGAGGAGATGGAGAAGGGGTGGGAGGAAGGAATTACAAACGAGGAAGCTTCTAGAGTGTTAGAAATGTTTGTCTTCTTGATTATGGCGATGGTTTCAAGGGGGATATAAACATGTCAAAACTTAACTCATTGTACACTTTGAAAATGTGCATTTTATCACAAGTCAATTATACCTCAATAAATCCATTAAAAAATAAACAGAGATTGCTTTTGTGGCGCAATAAATTTCTTAAAAGGCAGAAATGAGACTGAGGACGTTGCATTGTATTATATGTACACATCTATGTGGTCGGTTAGTGTGCGGCCCTATTTAATTTTTCCTAGGCTATTTAGAAACTGGTAATGTACAGATTATGGGTATACCATTATCACTATTTGCGTTTGGTCTTGTAGTCAGTTCTATAAAAATTTGTATATCAGGCCCTCGGCCAGGAGCATAATCCTCCATTATAATACTGTTTCTGTGGGAAAATCAGAATTGACTTATATTTACAAAGTTCCTCCCTTCTGCCCCCAAGCTCTCTATTCTAAATCCATCTTACATACTGTTGCCAGATTTATTTTTTTTTGAAAACAAAACAAAAATTAGATCGTGGTACTTCCCTGTTAAAACCCTCAGGACGTCTTGGCTTTCAAGGTCCTTCACAGCTGTCCCCATCTACCTCACCAGCCCCATCTTCCTAGATTTCCCCGCTCTTTACATATCTGAACCATTTGTCTGGTGCTTTCACTACTTTGAGCCTTTGCTCAAACTGTCCAACTACCAAGAATATCCTTCTCTTTCACCTCACTCGTGCATCCAAAAAAGTCTGTCATCCTTCAAGACTTGTTTCAACCACCCCCTCTTGGGAGTCTTCCCAGATTTCCCCCAAACAGAAATAAGGACTTTTGCCACTGCGCTGTCACGGCATCTTACACTTGCCTCTACTGGATCACTTATCCCATTGTCCTGCAATGATTGAGGGGCATTCATAGTAGCTTAGAGGCTCCACTGCTCTAACAAAAACAAATAAACAGAAACAGAACCAACCCCCCCCTTCCCCACCCAAATACCAGTGGTTTGAGCAAGTTTATTTCTCTCTCACATAAAAGTCTTAACTGGCATGCCAGCTCAGCTCTCCAGTGTTGGGATCCAAGCTTTTGCTGTCTTCTTGTTCCCTCGCCCTTCAAGTTCTGCCCAACTGTGTGTGGACCAACATGGCTGCCTAATGTCTCTGCCTTCCAGCCACCAGACAGGGGAAATGGAGGGGAAAGCACCTTCGGCCTCTCACGGTATCACCTGGAACTTGTACAATGCTCTACTCACATCCCATTGGCCACAACTTAGTTGCTTTGTCACATGTAACTTCAAGCAAGACTGGGAAACACAGTTTTATCCTGAGTGGCCATGTGCTTCACTACAAGTCAGGTGTTATGTAATGATGAGAGGGAAAAGGAAAATGGGTCTTGGGCTCCACTGGCAACCTCTGCCACAGTCCACCCCTTTAGCAACCCAACTATTTGTCATTACCCTCTCCTTCACATAAAAAACTCAAACCCCACCTTTCGAGTCCAACAACCCCAAGTACCCTGCTGTCCTGCACCCAGCACCCCAATCAGGTCTGGATGAAGTTACCTGCAGCCCCGACACCAAAAAAAAGTTACCTGTCCCCCTCCCCGCCTCTTCCAATACACGATGGTGGGACAAGAACCACATACCACAATTAAAAAAAAATAATAATAACTCTTACTCAGAAAAGAAAATAATGGAAACTATGCAGATGGCACGAGTCCATAGCAATTAGCAAACGAAGCCAGTGAGAAATTATAAAGACTTCCCACACTTCTTGTTTTCTAGAAGTAACCCCCTTTGTCACTGTCTTCCTTGGCTCCTGGCTGTGCCCTCTGGAAGGCTCTTACTAGGGTCATAATCTTCCATCATCACATCCGAAGTGGGCATTAAAGAATATGCCTCTCTCAGGCTTCCAGACTATTTGCTTCTAGTTGGTTCCATGTGCAGGTAACTCCAGCCAAAGGTCTTGTCCCGACAGAGTTTGTCAGGCTGAAGACTCTGGCTGTATTTTTACTGGCTTCTGGGCTCTGCCCAGACCCCTCTCTTAGCTTAATGGTTGCTATCTTCAGGCCATCTGAGACAATAGGCTTGGGTGGGAAGGGAACACCCTTAATCTGATCTTGGCTGCTGGGCAGGCTCCCATCGCCTGGCGGAGAGCAAGTTCTTCACCAGAAAAGCTTGGGAAAGGCTCAGGGCCATAGTCTTAACTCCTACTAAGGCTGTCTTTTCAAAGCCAACTTAGGTCACCCCTTCCATTTGGGGTAGAGAAGCAGTTAGCTTTCAGCACTCTGTAGGGCTCCAAGTTAGCAAACGCAGACTGCAGGCAGTAGGCAGGAGGGGCCCCCTTAACAGACTAGTACTGCGTTCCATCGCTGCTTACCAACTAAGTCACTTTGAGTCAGAAAAGGCCCATCTGTCTTTTCTGGGAATCTGCAGAAAGAAGCAAGAAGCAATAAGCACTCAAACATTCAGAGGGCGCATGTGCTCTTCCTAGCACGGTATCGCTCATAGACTGGTCTACCAGAGCCTTGCAAGGGGCGCCAGCTTTCCAGTCTGCAGATCTGCATCAGCACCGCCTAACTGGAAAGCCAGTGGCCTGCACATGAATATTTTCTATGACACTACTCTACATCCCGGGTAGCCTCAATTTTAGTCAAGGAATAGATTTTGGCAGCTCTTAACTAATCTAACAGCGGCTTAAGCAATATGGAAGTACATCCTTCTCTTCTGAGAGCAGGTGTGATGGCTCGGCTCTGCGAAGTCATCAGGGTGCTGGGCTTTCTTTGTCTTATTCTGCCATCCTGGGAGGGTGTCCCCATCCACACAGTCCAACCTGGCTTGCCCCCCAACATCCCTTTCCAGTGGCCCAGAAGAGGGAAAGGGTCAGGGCAATATGCAGTCTAAAAGTCTGCCTCTCTGTGGGGACATTGGCTATGTCTGGCTGTAAGTGAGGCTGAGAAACGCAGGCTTTACTGGGCTGCCACGTGCCCAGCTAAAAACTAGAGAGCTCTCTCACAGCGAGAGAGAAGAGGAAGAAGTGACAGAGGGGGGCAATTATTCCCCTCTATCACAGCCCGTCTTCCTTTGAGAGAACTCTTTGAGGGGCAAGGAACTTATCTCTCCACCTTCATCCTCCACAGGCCCAGCGAAGTACTGAGCCCAGGGCCAGTAACTAGATAGGTTCTGCTTGTCTTTTCCCAGACCACAGACCTGTCCCATCATAAGGTACATATATGGCATGATTTTTGTTTAAAAGACATCTTTGCCAGTGTGACCCAGGTATGCCTAACTTGTGTGTCTTCAAGCTCTCCAGCTTTGTGCAATCATCTCCTGTGCCCATGCTCCCGAGGGCTTTCCAGGTCAGCAATTTCTTTCTCTTCTCCAAGGTCTTATGGTCCTCAGCCCTGTGCCTGCCATCCCCTCTCAGAACTATTGCGCTGAGCTTATGCTGGTCTCCTTCCTCCCTCCCAGGGTCCCAAGAACCAAGGCTCGGGTGGGTGACAGATGTTCTTTAAGTTCAGGACTAATGGTCAGTGATGACAGCACAGGGTGGAAAATGGCTTCCCATCGAAGGTCACGTAGTACCTCCTCAGAGTGTGCTGGTCGTTCCCCGCCACTAGGAATGTCTCCTCAGAGGTGTGCCTCCTTCCTTCCTAGTCTGCCCTACATGGAGGTTTTCACCTTTCTTGTGAAAGTGGCCAGCTGTCTCTATTCTTGCCCCTTCCGGGTACCAGGGGTACCCCGCTGTCCTTTGCCACAGCAACTCCTCTCCCCTCACGTTTCACCAGCCAGTTCAGGCTTGCTTCCTCTCGGCTTGCCCCTCAGGCTATATTCAGGGGGCATTACATCTTCCAAACCCAAAGGGCCTATCAAGAGATACTTCCCCCACCCCAAAAAAGAGATAGTTCCCTAAGCCAAAGGACCATCACACCCAGAGGTAAATTACTCCCTCAGGGTAGAAGGCGAGAAGGCTCCAAGCCTTGAATTACAGTCACTTTATTTTCTCCCCACTCTAAGTATGGGGTCTCAGTTGATCTTTGAACAGCCGTCCCTGCTCGGAAAGAGAGGTGAGGCACCTGGGGCCCAGAGGAGTCAACCCAGCCTCCACAGGTGAATCAGGGCTGGTGCGCACACTGGGAAGCAGACAGCACCATCTTGGGTCATCTCTATGGGCTCTGCAACATGGGCTGTATTTCCTCTGTGCAGTTCCCAAGAGACAGGGCTCGCTTCCTCTCACAGCACCTGACCTGTCTGGGCCCATGGCAGCCACGTGCAGGTACCTCCTGTCCTGCCAACAGACTAAAACGGTCATCGTCATGAAAATCACCATGCTCAGGGCAAACACCATCAACGATGCTCTCCTTGGTCGCACCCTACCTGATGGTACCCCCTGAAACTCAGACTCCAGCCTCAGATCTCCAAAAGCCCTGTCCGGCCCCACTGGCTGGGCCGGGTCAGTCCCTGGGCATGGGAGGGGCAGGGTGAAAGGGGAAGGCTGGGGGGTGGGGGGAAGGAGCCCCCGCTGAAGGGATTGAATTGAATAGGTGCTTTCTTCTCAGAGAGGAAAGGTGCTTCCCCCACCCCCAGCGGTCACTGATTAACCCTCCAGACCAGATAACCCCTCCATGAGAGGAAAAAATGTGTGTTTATCCTGGGTCATAAAACATCAATATTGACTTCTCGCAGGTGAAGCCGAAGGGGAAAGAGAGGTGGGGTTGAGGAGGGGGTGAGGCTGGTGGCCCCTTCCTTTCAGGGCCTGAGACACACTTGCCTGATACCCAGGGGACAGCCGCCTGGGGCCTCCTTCTCCTGGGGAGAGCCGGATTCCCACCCACTTCCACCCCAGGGGCCCAGACCACCAGGGCTATGCTCCTTTCTCACTCTGGGAGCTAGGGCTGGGGTCCTTAGCTCTCCTCCCTCTGGCCCAGAATGCATCAACTCCCCAAACACTGTCAGGCCAGTGGTTCCAATCAGAGGGTCTGTGGTCATGCACTGCCCCGGGAGGAGCCGCTGGGTGGAAGGGTCCCCGTTATGTCCTCCTCAGAGAACTTCACACCTTCACCCTCTATCCGTTCTCCGTTTCCTATCTGCTGGGGGTAAAGGTGTTTCTACCATCCTCACCTGTCCTTCTGAAGGGTCAGAGCAAGGAAGTTCCACACACGGAGTTTTCAGCCACTCTGGACTGGGCCCTTCCTGCTACTGGGCCCTGGGAGCCATGGGGGAAACATTCGGGTTTCCTCGATCCTCCTCCAAGGCCAAGGTCCTCTCTCCCCTGGACCCAGGTGAGCTCCACCTGATTCTGTGGGAGGCCAAGGCCTCAGCCCCTGAGTACCCTCCATCCAGCTGGCCAGAGGGGCACTGTCCCTGGGCACCTGGTCAATAATTAACACTGAGCAAACTCAGGCTGGCCGGGCCTCCCAGCAGGGTCAGGACCAGACAAAGGCCCTGCTGTCTTGCTAAGCTGCCATCTTGGTAGGGGGGTTACTGGCCGGTCAGTCACCCCTGGGGTGACAAACACCTGCGCCTCCAGCAGGACACTAGAGGAGCTGCGGCTCAGCGAGAAATGGGGTGGAGATAGGAGGAGGCCCCCAAACAGGCATGTGGGGTTTGGCCACATGCCTGTTCATAAGCCTCAGCTTCATGTTCCCAGCAAGCCCAGGAGGGGAGCTGGTAAAATGAGGGTCTGCCCTAGGGCCGTCTAAGTAGGGTGCTTTTGTAGCTGTCTGCCACAGAGCGATGGGCTGGGAGGGCCTGCCTCTTAGAGCAGCTCTCAGCCCCTCCTTTTTCCTTCCTCCCCATCCACTCCCCCCACCTTCCGTTCCTTCTTTAAAAAATCTGAGTGTCATTTACTGTATGCCGGGTCCTTCTTCGGTGTCCCCTCAACTCTCCGCATCCACCCAAACTTCTACCCCTTCTCCGTGCCTTTGTTGGCACAGCTACAATCTCAGAAACACTCCCCCTCTCCCCATCTGAATCTCATTCCCCCTCCAAGAAGTCCTCCTGGAACCGGCCCTGATCTCATCCTTCCCACCCCCTCCTACTCTGATGCTCCTCAGCTGCTGCTTATCTCACCAGCCGCACCACCTGCAACGTGAGCTCTCTGGGGCCCAGGAACCCTGACGCCCCCCTCCCCCCACCGTGGGCCCTGAGGAGAATTGGCAGGTTTCTCATCAATACTGCCTCCAGCCGCAAATCAAGCAAGAAGTCACTTTCTGGCCGAGCAACAAGGAAGGAGACAACGTCTGCGTCAGTCGGAAAATTCCAGACGCGCATCGGAGTTCCCAAAGCCGTCCTTGGTCCTTGCCCGCCCAGACCTCCCCCAGCCGCTGCCCGCGGCTCCGATCATCATCCCCTCCCTCCCCCACTTCCAGCCCAGTGCGCTCTCTCGCTGGTTTTGGAGCGGATGAGGACATTTCCTGCTGACCCTGTGGCTGCCCACCCAATCCAGCCTCTAGAGCGGTCCCTACCACCTCCCGGCCCTTTCCTCCCCGCGACGGGCCCGTGGCCACTGCCCCAGATGCTGTGCATATCCTCTCGCAAGCAGTGACCATGGCTCCTTCCTGGCAGGCCTCCCCTCTCAGATACCCTCTCCTCACTCCCCTCTCCACCACACCAACCACCTCAAAGTGCAAGGGGAACCAGAAGTGATTAGAGAGGGTACCCCATCCTTGGGAAGACTGAAGATGGCAAACTGGCTTTTTTTTTTTTTTTTTTTAAGGCTGAAATAGAACCGGATGTAGGGACCTCCGGTGGAAGTAAGGACCGGGATGACAGCCAGGGGAGTGGTGGTGTCCAAGGCAGGCCCAGAGAGCAGGCACCTCTTGGTACCAGGTAGCTCTTCCTTAAATTATTCTGCCCTGCTATCTTCCAGGTATCCTCACCCTTACCAAATCAATACATCAATTTAGAATCTGAAAAGACACAGCAGCCATCCATAAAAATCTAGGCTGAGGAAGTGGCCAGTTGGGGACTATGCAGGGAAGATTGGCCGGGGAGGGGGGGGGTGCTTCCTCTTCCTGCTCTTCTCCCCCAGGCCCTTGTGCCCTGACACCCTCAGCCTAGGGACTCGGGGTCCCTCGGGGGTTTCCCTGGGGGGCCGGCCTGCCCTCACTTGCTCCTTCAGAAGGGAATCCTGCTTCTGTGGCCCACTTCCCGCTGGAGCCCACCTGGGCCAGCTGTCATTCACCCTGCCATGAGTGGGCCACCTGCCCAAGGCCAGGAAAGGAAGAAGTGGGGAGAGAAGGGGATCCTCTGGTTTTTCTGGTTGACTGAGGTCCTCAGATTAGGGGAGCAAGGGTTCTCACCACCCTGGGAGCTGCTGTATTTTCTTTTGTCAGAGCAAATACTCCCTCCACCCTGCCCCTCTTGTCACTACCAGATGTTCCTGGGACCCCACTGGGATCTCCCCTAGCCGGGGGCGTTGGGGGGTGGTGTGTGGAATACTTCCTAAAGGTGTGAGAGGTGGGCAAGACTTTGGGAGCCGCTCAGACTAGACCCCCAAGGTGACAGTCCCATTGCCACACGCACTACCCTGGCCTGGACCTGGAGTTCCCTTATCTTGCCTTGCTGCCTCAGAGTGGACCCCAGCAAAAAGCAGGAATGGTGCGGAGGCAGATGGCAAGGGGAACAGGGACAGAGGGGAGAGATGGGAAGAGACTGGGATGAGGCCAACCGGTGGCAAGGAGGGAATGGAAGAGGTAGGAACGAGGGAGGAGCCCAGGGTCCTCCGGAAGGTAGGACTGCAGTGGGGTGATGCCTCCTGGCTTCTCCTGCTCTGGCTGGGTTTTCTGGCCCCCTGTCACCAATCCCAGGACGATGGCGCCACCTGCTGTGGGGAGAGAACAGCATAGGTAACTCCACTGAGGGTGTTTGAGAATTTGGGGTGGAGGATCACAGGCTGTTTGTGGCCAGAGGACATAGACTTCAGGAAAAGGACCATGTGGTCTAGCCCTGGGTTCCCTGCCTCACCCCCCAGCCCTGGCCCTCACTTGACCACCCTCTTCCTCACCTCACCTCTAAGTCCCTCAGGGGCCCTATCCTGCCTACCCCACAGAAGTTCCCTGGCATCCTCTCCTCAGTCTCGTAGAGCCCCCTCCACATACCCCAGGTTGTTCAGTGGGCAGGGATTAGCCCCTTCATTTGGCTGAGCCCCTAAAGGCTTTCGCATCTGACCAGTCCCCAGGCAGCAGGCTTCCTTCCATAGGGAAGCCACTGTGGACGGGGGTTTTTCTGCCGGTTCTCAGGAATCCTCTTGCTGCCAGACTAGGTCACTCTTTGTGTCCTCAGAAAGCCGGATCACTTTGTGTAAACATTTTTTTTTTGGTAGGTGTGTTTCATCTACTCTGTGATACCATAACCTTTTTGAGAGTGGGGACCACCTGGGAAAGTACGATTTCTGAGGCCAGGATACTATAAAAACATTCTTCCGGAGGAAGCCCCCCTGGTGTGAGGAGGACACTGGAGCGGTAGAGAGATCCTTGAGGTGAGGCACGGAGACCTCCGCCAATAACCAGCACCAGCCTGGCAGGCATGCCTTGGCATCAGCCCCACCAGCCCCAGTCGGGCCTTCAGATGCCCACAGCGCCCCCTGATGTCTTGACCACAACCTCGTGAGACGCTCTGAGCCAGAAACCCCCTGCTAAACCATCTCCAAAGGTTTAACCCTCAGAAAGCATGTGAAAGAATATGTGTTTTCAGCTGCTAAGTTTGGGAGAAATTTAATATGCAGCAATAGATAATTAATACAGGTTTGATGATTTTTTTGATCCTGGTCAAGGCAAAATGTAGAATCTTGAAGAAAGGTCTGAAAACCAGAATCAAAAGTCCCCAGCCGTCCAGGCAAAGTTGCACAGACACACGTGTGCCCAGGTTGAAATCTATACGCTACAACTCAGATGGGAGACAGCGGCATCTTTCCAGATGGTTCTTGTATTGTTCTCTTCTTGATCTGATGAGATCTGATGAGATGCTCCTCCTGTGAGCAGCAATGAAGGTAGGAAGGAAGAGAGGGAGGGAGGGAGGAAAAGAAACTAGAAGGAAAGAAAGGAAAAGAAAAGAAACAAATCTTTAACTGGCCCATTAGCGATGTCTCCATTTCTGAATGTTAACTTAGTCTCCCTAGAGCCCTAGATGCTTAGTTTTCCAGGGTTTTCTCACCTCCTGCCCCTCCTCCTAGTCCAGATAATTTCCTGGTCCAGAGAGACGTGCGTGTAACCTTGTGGAGGGGGTCCAAGGTCTGTGTGGAGGTCTCTGCATTCTTCCACACACATGCGTGGGACAGGGCTGGTCCCGCCTGGCCCCTGAGGCTCGCTGGCGAGAAGGCAGTAGGTATTGCTGAAGTACGTGGTCCCTGAACATGACTGCTGGGGCAGGTCTCCCCCGCTGTAACCCCGAGGACCTGGGACCACCCAGCCTCCTTCTCCCCAGCCACCCCAGAAGAGGCAGGGTTCTCTGTAGCCGATTCCAGACCCCCTTACCTGGCCAGCACCTCACTGCACTGGCACTGCCCTGAATCTCTGCTCTCCTAAGGGGATTCGCTAACATTTCCCACAGCTGTGATCTGAGAGTCAAGCCCCACTTGCCCCATGGCCATGACAGTTGGTCCAAGCCCCTTGGACCTGACTGGGGCTTCCCAAACCTGGCCTGCCAAGGCCCCCCAGCTGGGTGAAGGATGGCACTGCCTTTTCGGTTCTCATCTTCCCTCTTCTCTGAGCCCCCATTCCTGTCCTACTGCCCTATTGCAAGAGCAGAGAACATCCCATCTTACTTCATCTCTCCTTGATGCCTTACTTTAAATCCACCCTCCACTTCGCTGGGCCCTATGCCAACCCTTAGACTTTACTGGAAGGGACTGCAGGAGAAGGAGAACCGCAGGGAGGAGGAAAGATTCCCCCCCCCCCCCCCCCCACCCCCTACATCTGCAGACAGAGGCAGACAGACAGGCTGATACACCACAAGACCCCCGCTGGGGAGAACGGGTGCATGCTCAGGGAGAACTCATCCGTGATTTCCCAGCATTTGCGGGGGGTTAAGGGGGACATACCCCTCCTGCTTCCTCTCTCTTCCCTCCCAAGATTATTTTTCTAAACCTATCCCTCAAAGGCCTTGGGAGAGAGGCAAAGAGGAGGGAGCTATGCCTCTACTCGGATCTTTTATATATATATATATATATTTTTTTTTTTTTTAAGATTTTATTTATTTATTTGACAGACAGAGATCACAAGTAGGCAGAGAAGCAGGCAGAGAGAGAGGAGGAAGCAGGCTCCCTGCTGAGCAGAGAGCCCAATGCGGGGCTCAATCCCAGGACCCTGGGATCATGACCTGAGCCAAAGGTAGAGACTTAAACCCACTGAGCCACTCAAAGATCCCCTACTCGGATCTTTCTAAGGACAAAAATCTGGAGATAAACTTAGGCTGGTAGACAAAAACTGTCTCCTGCCCCTCGAGGGCTCTCAGATGGACAACCGGAGGCTCCAAGCCCCTCCATCAGCCTCTCTGGGGCTTCTCTGTGTGACATCCCAGACAGACCCCTCCTCCTCCTCAGATGGCCTGCTCCCCCTTCCGTCGCCGGACATGCACTGTCTTCCATTCTCCCTAAACATCTCTCATCCCTCCCTTCCTCCCAGAGCACCAGGCATGAGCCTCCACTTCCCACCTGGGCCTCCTTCCCCCACCTCCCTCCAACCCCTCCTGGTCACTGCAGGACCTTTCTTAACCAGAAATTGGGCATTACGAATTCCCAGCCCTGGCTGGGAAGCCCTCAGAGCCTCCCAGTGCCCACAGGATGACACCCTAGGGCAGAGCGACCAGCTCCTTTCTGATCTGGCCTGGCCCACCTGGCCATCCCAGGCCTTCTGCTCCTTCGGCTACTTCACAGCTCCCCAGATGGCCTGGCTTGCTCACTTGGCCCCTGTCACACACAATGCTGGAAAATACTCCAACCCTCCAGAGCCTACTGAGCTGCTCATTTTTTTTCAAGATCCTGCTTGAGTCACCTCCCCTGGGAAAGCATCCTTAGTCAGAGTTAATCACTCCCTTCTCCGAGTCACTGTGGTTCCTATTCAGGTTCCTTTCTGGGCGCTTCTCCTATCTTCCACAGCCATCGTCCTGCTGCAGCACCACGGCCCCTCCACCTGGACAGCGGTACGTGTCTCCCAACTGGTCCCCTTGCCCTTGCCCTCGTCCTTGTCCCTTCCAGGCCGCTGTGGACACAACGGCCCAGTGACCATCTGATAAGGCTGATCATAACACATCTGTCTGCTCAAAACCCTTCAGCACTTCCCAAATCACTCACGGGAAAAGCTGCAACCCCACAGAGGTCTATGCGATCTTCCTGGCCCAGGCCCCTTACCTGCGGGACTCTGCTCCCACTCTGCCTGAGCCACATTGGCCTCCTTCCCGGGGACCCTGAATACCTTGGCTGCCCCCTGCTTCTGGGCCTCTGGACGCTCCCCAGATTCCCATTCTCATCTCCCTTGCCAGCTTCGAGTTCCTCCTCCAGGCTCACTTCCTGACACAAGCCCCCACATTGCCCTGGGACCACAGTGGGTGGGCAAGAACCATTTATCCTATGAATGAATGAATGAATGAATGAATGTGGCCCAGCCCATTGTATAAAATCAGAGATGGGAGACCCCTCTCCACACACAGCCACAGCCATTGCCAAACTGTTCCCCGGCTCCTCGCCTGTGCCAGGATCTCCCTCCCTCCAGCCGCTGTCTCTTTGGAAGGAGTTGATTGGTTAATCTCCACTCAGGTGATTGCTGTCTGAACAGTGTGTGAGAACAGATGCTTCCCAGGAAAAGGTGGGCGTCGCCGCCAGGGGCCAATCCCTTCACCCAAAGGACAGAGGAAGCAGAGCGATGAGGATCAGGTGTGGTGTGTGGCTATAAAGGTATTTGCAGGTCTGGGTGGGGGTATCAGGCCCACCCTGGGCAGAAGACTGTCTCAGCGCCCTGGAGAGGGCCCCTTGTCCTGCCTGGGCAGCCTCCTAAGGGCAGGGCTCTGAGCTGAGAGCAGAAACCAAACTCCACACATTTCTCGTGCAAGAGGGAAGGCATAGCAGCCAGGGACCTGCTCGCCCCCAGCTCCTCCAGGTTCACCCTGTCCCTTCCAGAATCTCAGGGGCTCCCAAGGAGGTGCGGGGGTCGGGGGTGGGGCTTGGCTCCCCAGGCCTGAGCTGGACCCCCCCCCCATTCGCATGGGGGGGTTTCAGGCTGCTTTTGTAACCATAGTCACGTGATTCTTCATGTAACCTGAGCTCCCTGACACCGCATGAGTCTGCACCCCAGCTCCCGAACCACATCTGCTTCTCATTTCCGGCCCAGGAAAATGGCCCAATTTCCATGAGCCGCTGGCCCAAGCCAAGCCTGGAGCTTCTCAGTGGCCAACCCCACCCAGCCGGGTTCCATTACTGGGGTGGGGGTGGAGGCTGAGAGAGCATTAGAGGCGGCATGGTATGCTGTGGGGCTGGATGGGACCCGGGAGGCCTGTGTGCTTGGGTTGGCCCCAGTCAAGACCTCGCTCTGTGTCCTTAGAGGAGCTCCTCGCCTCTCTGAGCCTCAGCTTTCTCCGCTTTCTCATGAGGAAGACATGGAACGTCTATTGACATATCCACTCTATTGATGGAGGCATTGTTAGGATTTGGGGACTAAGGTGGCTCTTTGGAGACAGAAATAACAGAATTTTCGTGAAGAGAGAACTGACAGGGAACTGGCCTACGTCAGGAAGCTGGTGGGGACCCGGAGCCACTTTCCTCCCTGAGCGATGGGTGGAGCCCTCCCGTCTGTGGTTTGGTAGAATTTGGACCTCAGTCCTCACAGGGGCATGTCTTAGCCCTGTTCTCAGCCCTCCATCTCTCAGCAGCTCCCTAGTATGTGTCCAGACCCCAGCAGGGGTCAGGAGACCAAAGTGATAAACAGGACTTCAGCCCAGCACAGTGGAGTGGGTGTAGACAGAGTGCAGCCTGAGGCCAGAAGTAACACATACTATTTCTAGTCTTTTAGTGGAGACCTTTAATTTTTAAGGCATTCCTTTTTTTTTTTCCCCCTTGAAGATTTTATTTCCTTATTTGACAGGGAGAGAGACGACCAGAGAGGGAACACAAGCTGGGGGAGTGGGAGAGGGAGAGGCAGGTTTCCTGCAGAGCAGAGAGCCCCATGTAGGGCTTGATCCCAGGATCCTGGGATCATGACCTGAGCCAAAGGCAGATGCTTAATGACTGAGGCACTCAGGCGCCCCAATTTTTAAGGTATTCTTAATTTGATACTTTTTTTCTGACAAAACCTACAACACACTCCATCTTCCTTCTGACAAAGAAAAGGAACTTAGCACACACCCTCCAGACACCATTTCTCATCTTCCACATTTCTAAGCCTCCAATCCGTTCCCCCGTGGGAGCTTGTCAGAGACGAGCAGAGGGAGGTCTACACACCTCCCCATGGAGGGAGGTGCTCAGAGACCCCTGGTGCCACCCTGCCACCTGGTGCCACCCTGCCACCTTCGCCGTGCACAAGCCATGCCCTACCATGCCTCCTGCTTCCCAGCAATCGGGCCTGAGCAGAAAGCCATGCAGGGCTGGTGGAGACAAAAAGAAGGTGCCCGGCTTGACAGACGCCCCTTAGCTTTGCCCCCAATCCCCAGGACAAGAGCACTGCATGCAGCTTCTGGGGACATTGTGGGATCCTCACCCTGCCGACATACCCCTGACAGCACCGGGGTTAGCCCATTTTACAGATGAGCTCCTGATGCTCAGAGAGACTTTGTAATTTGCTCAAGAACCAGCCAGTGGGTCTGAAACCTCACCGTCCTGAGCCTGTGATCTCTGCCCCAGCATGGTGGTCTTCCTGAGTCCTGTGGTGAAAAATTCTAGCTCTGTCACTTACTAGCAGTATGACCTTGGGCAACTTCTCCAAGTCTCTGTGCCTCGGTTTTTTAAATTAGAGTTTTTTAAAATCATACTGAGTGATAATTTACAAGAAATAAACGCACAGGTTAAGTGCTAGATTGATGAATTTTGACAGATACACACATGCATGCAGTGTTGAGATCTAGAACTATTTCCTGCACTGCAGAAACCTTCTGGTTCTGTGCTTGGTTCTCCCACCTGTGAGAGGGGCAAGCAGGAATTTCTGCTTGCTGGTGTGTTAGGAGAATCAAATGAGATGATACCAGCAAGGTACTCTGCAAGGCGCCTGGCATGAAGCAAGCACCTGATAAAGATGAGCAAATACATTGCTTTCATGGTCTCCTATGGCATCTTGCCACCCAGTCCTCTCCTGGGGGCTGAGGCATGGATGGGGACAGGCACTGATCAGAAGATGGTCTCTCTGAAGCCAGCCCACATACAAGGAGACTTGAGAAAGTGTGATAGAGTGCTGGAGGAGGCTTAAAGTCCTCGGTCTGCTTCCAGAAACCCCAGCAAGGCTGGGGACAGAGGAATGGGCTAGCTTTTGCCCTAATCCTGGCCCGGAGAACACAGGTCTTCTGTTCTCTTGCGACTTTCACAGGTCTGTCTCAGGCACTGGTGGCAAGGCCAGCTTCATGAGTTTACAACCTGTGCAGTCACTCGAGGCCCTCAGCTCAGAAAGGTTTAAGGCTCTGATGTCACCTCCTTGCAGTTCTTGATAAGTTTTAAACAGGGGGCACTGCCTTTTCATTTTGCCCTGGGTCCCACAAACTACCCAGCCTGCGGCCAGGGTGGAGAAGGTACTACCTGGCTGGTTTCCTCCCTTAGAAATGTTGGTACCACCACCACCGTGCTCACCCCCACTTACTACACTTGGCCATACAAACTTCCTGTTTCTCCACTACCCCCTCTCTGTCCCTGCCCATAGTAGGACATCCGGGACGCCTTGGGTCCCACAGGCCCTCAGCCACCAGGATGTACCAACAGAATCTGAAAGTGGACTTGCCCTGGAAACCCCCTCGGGACAGCTCCTGCTCCCAGGGCCTGTTGGCCAGGCCACTCAAATTCCCATCCTCTGACGGTTCTCTCTAGCCGCCTCCGCCCAGCTGGGCAGCTCAAGTGTGAAACCACAGCTGGGTGTCTGCCAAGGGGGCTAAGGTTTCATCACATTCAACCTCCCACACCTCGGCCAGAGGCCAGGGTCCGATGGAGCTGCTGGCCAAAGGCCGGGGCTGGAAGGCAGACGAGGGATGGATTCCTAGGCATCGCAGAGGACCCTCCCCCGCCCCTGGGCCTCAGTGTCCCTCTGCATCATAAGACAGGATTCTGTAGGGCTGGCACAGATGCCAAAGGTGCATGGAAGGTAGATCTCAGAGACCAAGGCATTGAAAGGGATTCTAGAACTCCACTGTACAGCGGCCATTTAAATCTAAATTCATTTAAGAGGGAAAAATCACGCGTTTAGTTCCTCGGCCACTCTAGCCACATCTCATACTCAAGAGCAACACGTAGCTTGTGGCTGCCATATTGGACAGCACCAATCTAGAACGTCTGCACCAATACAGATTGATTTAAAGGTCTGTTGAGATATGCCTGCCAGCTGGGAAGGCCAGAATTCTGGGAACACAGGTACCTTTAGGGACCCCCAGTGGGGAGGTGGGGGAGAGGGCCATGGACAGGGAATGCTTGAGAAGCACTCTCAATCTCTCTAGACTTCACGAGTAAGGCAGGCCAGCCATAAAGGGGGCCCAGAAACCAAACTCCCACCATAAAGGGGAGTCAGGAACCAAACTTCACTGGGCGAGGAGCCACGTCCCCAGCGGAGCACAGGCTTCTGGGCCCCAGAAGAGGAAGGCAGTGGCCAAAGCAGGTACCCTTCCTAGAAAAGGGCTCCTGAAGCCTAATGTGTCACCCCTCCTTCCTGCCTCACATCCCGGGGTGGGGAGCACGTGCACTCTCTAGAATAATGGCTTTCAAACTAGCCTACCTCAGAAGCACCTGGAAGCCTGCTTAAGCACAGCTGACTCAGTGAACACTCTACACATGTCCATATTTACTCTGTCTATAGGTCAGGTTGAAACATAGGTGTTTGAGCTCTGTTCACCTTCAGGTTCATTATCATTTGGGGCCATCTGGCTCAAATCACTGAAAGAGGCTGGCTTGGTTTCAGGTAGGCACGTTTTAAAGGATGCAGCGGAAGGGGGACCTGGCAAGCCCCGGGAAAGACTGGGTGGGGGAGGAGGGAGGAGAGGGAAGCAGGAGGAGGGGCACGGAGGGAGCACTTTGGGGGCTTCTTACCGAGGTTGTTCTTTCTGTGCGTTATCTCATCTACCCTCATGACGCCCTTCTAAGTTGTGTGGATATGCGGCTCCAAGAAGTTAGACAACCCCACAGCGGACACGGGATCTCGAAACACCCAGGCTGCACTCCGTTTCTCTTTCTTTCCCTCTCTCCAACTCCGAATATTTTCCAACAAAATCAGCCTGGGAAGTGGGGAAGGCTCAGAGCTGTGAATACCTTTTTTTTTTTTTTTTTTTTGGTTTTCTGGGCTCCTTCGGCTTTGACAGGAAGCTCGGCTGAGTGTGGGCCGCTGAACTCTGGCGTTCAATGGTGATTTTTAGGCATGCCTTTACACGGGATGTAAAGAGTCGCGGTTACAAACACTGACAGGCCTTAGTGGCCCACTCAGTCCCCAAGCCCCACACCCAGCCACCCAGCCAGGACATCGTGGGACTTCCCACCTCCCCCTGACCCCAGCCAGCACCGCCCTCGCTCATCTGGGAAGGGTGGGGAACTATGGACCCTGAGTCGGCAAACTAAGGATGAGTGAAACCCAAAACCTAGCCTCTCCTATTTTCGGGAGAAGGACTGTTTTCAGCATTGGGAAACCATAATCACATAGCCAGCTGTGAAGATTCTAGAATGACCCTCATTTCACAGATGAGGGAATAGAGGCCCCCTGTGGAAAATTTCTGAATGTGCTCTTCCCACACAAACCCCCCGCAACCGGGAACAAAAATCCCACCTCCTACTTTGTCACCCGCCACGACACTCCCCCAGGATGGCGCCACGACATAAGGACCCTTTGGATGGCTACTTATGTTTGGGTAACACCTCTAACTTTTCTTCATCCCCTCCCTTCCACAAGTGTCCCTTGAGGAAGGGAAGGCAAGACATGCTCCCATTTCACAGAGGGCCAAACAGAGGAAGTGGCCACACAATTCACCCTTGGGGGAGCTCCTGTCCCCGCGTCTCCTGACGGCCAGCTGCTGCCACCACACCTCACCCAGGCGGGCTTTGGTGGCTGCCACCCCCAATCCCTCCGTCCACACCTCCTGTCTCCTCACCAAGTCCCAGGAGCCCAGATGATTTAGAATTTCCTGCCCTTCTGACAATCTACGTGCACAAAACGGGCTTTCTTTAAACCACTTCGGAGGGTATCTCCTCTACCCCTTCCTCTGGCTTCGTTAATCCGAAGAAGGATAAATCTTCCACGTTTAACTACCTGATTACAAACACGTTCCTGGTTCCTGTCCCTGCCCTGATGGGAAGCTCATTTCTCGAAGGGTTAATTAACAGCCTTCACACAGGCTGCATTTAGCAACGAGTACAAAGCCACACACATAAATAACGTCTCCAGCGGAAGAAGAGGGTGCAGATGGCTTGTGACTTTGCCGTCCAGAGTTTTTAAACCAGTGTGAACCACGTCCTGTCGGGACCCGGGATTATGAGTCAGGGTCAGTCTTCGAGGTGGGCCAGGCCAGAGACTATGATGGCCAACACCGCGCTCTGTTGAAAGAAAGTCTCAAAGGAAAACAGAGCGCTGAGCCAAGTTTGGGGTGGGGGGGGGGTAGGATTCAGGGGGGGGGATGGGCTCGGCGACTGACTAGGACTGAGGGGAGCCCAAGGGAGCCAGAGAAATGAGCTGGGAAGAATCAAAGTGGAGGCCTGAGGCCCAGCCCCCTGGGCAGGGGTGCTCAGTGTCCCTCCGCAGCGTGTGGTGCCAAGAGTGCCCAGGCCATGACCATGTGGTATGGGCCTAGGCTAAGGGTGGAGTGAAGGACAGCCCTGAGGCAGCCGGGAAAGTTCTGGAAGTGGTACAAAGGAAGGCACTCGCAGATCTTCTGCCTCCTTCAGGTTAAGCTCTGTCCCTCTACAGAGCCTTCCACTCCCACCTGGGGCTCGAAGGCCCACCCTCACATGGCCCTGGGGACATACCCACGGTTTATAATGCACAGTGGTGGCCACCTCCTGGCCCTTCAGACCCAGGGCTGAACCAGCCAGGCACTCAGGCCACGGGGGCAGCTCCCCCACTGCTCAGTGCCTGTTGGAAGCTACCATGCCCGGCTCAGCACCCTGGGGCCGAGAGAGCAAAGAAAGAGATGGGGGCCAGTTGACACAGGCCTAACAGCGGGGCTCTGTGTCCAGGAGTGGCAGTTTCTCCCGGAGTAACTTTCCACAGTTTGCCTTTCCCTTTGCGTAGAGTTGTGCTTACAGAGTTCGTATGATGGCTGCCATCCCCCAGAGGGTTATTCTGGGCCAGTCACCTGCTCCGTGACCCTACCTGCTCTGACTCCTGCCCTCTTTGCATCTTGAAACTCCTGCACCCATCTCTGGTATAGGGCCCCTGGGGCCCCCAGGGTCCCCATCCCACCCCATCAGGGCCAAGCTCTGGGGTACTTCTGGGAATCCCAAATGCTGCCGGGTTGAGGCCAACATTTCTGTTTTCTCAGAAGGATCAAAGCCCCATCCCAGCCCTGCCAGGAGGAAGCAGTTTTGAGTTGTGCATATATCTGCAGTCCATTTGGGATTTTACTTTGGTGAGAAATAAATACCCGGCCATCTGCAGAGGATGGAAATATGACTTAATAACTCTTTGGTCGAGGCTCTTGGGCCAGAGCCCAGATGGAAATAAGACCTTGTATCTCAGTCTCCCCTGCACACTTTTGAAAAAAAGAAAAAGCAGAGGGGGAAAAAAAAAAAGTTGGTGGAAACCAAAGTTCCAAATGGAGTGTGCTCTATTTCTTGGCCTGGGAAAGGAAAAATAAACACCAAACAGCTACTCCATTCAAGTGGGCGCTATCTTGCTCATCCTGGCCAAGAACGGCCTCTCCTCCCTTCTCTGACCGGGAATTACCTCCCTCACAAACAGCCCCCACGCCCACCCCTAACACAGGGCAGGCAGACAATGGGCCTCTCCCTGCAGCCCCCAGAGGCCATAAGATTGGGAAACACAAGGCTATTTTTAATGTCTTATTTGTCTACCAAACACTGCTCCACAGGCCTGAGAAATGGTATCGTTTGTGGGAGGTGGCATTGATTTTTTTTTTTTTAAACTTGCTCAGACAAAGCTACATTTTTGAAACTTCCAGAAAAGCCAAAAAAGCAATGCTCTCCAAGGGTGAAGCTTGGTTGGCTTGCCCTCCTGCCCTACAGGGAATACTCTCTCGGGTGTGTCTGGGAAAGGAACCCCCCACTGCTCAGTGCCTGTTGGAAGCTAGCGCAGACCCCCAGGCCTAGGGCCCAGGCAAGTGGAATTAGGCCCAGAGATCTCAAAGAAGAGCCACTGAAACAGGAAAGAGCAAGAGAGAGAGCTACGATCAGGGAGGGCTAGGGTCCCCCCAACAGGTGAGGGAGACACAGGACCTGCCCTGGGGGGCCAGTGTCATGGGGCGATGGGGCCCCTCATGGGAAAAGGTGAAAAGTCACACATAGAGAAACCGGCTTCCCAATAACCATGCAGATCCCCAAATCCATGAGTTGGGAAGCATGCAATGGATGTGTCCAGGGGCTAAGAGGAAGCCCCCAGGTAAGTCTGCCCAGGCTGGGGAAGAGCCTGGACTCTGGGCTGAAAGAGTCTAACTGTAATAACAGGAGATTTTCTGTTCTCGGGGCTTCTAAAGGCTTTCAGCTATGAGGATAGGACCGTACCTGGGCTTCAAAGGCCTCCCCAGCCTCCTGCCAGGACAAAGAGAGATGGCTGGCTGGTTGCATGACTGGATGGTTGAATGGTTGGATGCATGGATGGAGAGAGAAAGAGAGAGAGAGTGAGTGAGATGTGAGTGAGATGAAGGAAACCAAAGCGTAAAGGTGCAGAGAGACAGAAACACAAAGTGGGAAGAAGACTGAGAAGGTTCTTTGTTGATCCCATAAGAGCCCACAGGTCTCAGGACAGAAGGAGGGGTGACCACTCAAGAGGACCAGAATAGAGGGACACCCACAGCAAGCCATTTCTTTTCTCCATCAGCCCCATGGCCCAGGGCCTGGAGGCGGGCGAGAGAGTGGGGAAGGCCTCCAGCTGCCCGGACGTCAGCCCTAGTGACCTCTCTCCTTCCGCACAAGTGAAGCTCTGGGCTCAGCCCATACCGCGCGAGCCGGCCTCGAGCCACACAGGCCTTGCCTGCACTCACTGGGCTGACCCAGTGACCTTGGAAGGGTCTCTTCCTCTGTTCTCTCATCTAAATAAAATGGAGATCGTAACTGTACCTTCCTCAGTTGGGTACTGCGAAGATGAATTGACCGTGTGTGTAAAATGCTGTGTGCCTACCCCAGGCGCGTGGTGAGGGGCATCTCAAATGATTGTGGGGTGTAGTCAGTAAACGTTGGCTGCTGTTGCTAATATTCGGGGTGAAGTAGGGCTGGAGATGCCGGGAAGGAGAGCAGAGGGGCAGGCAGGAGGGGGAGGGCGAAGAGTGTAGCAAGAAGGAGCCAGAGGAAGGCAGTGCAGAGCTGACAGAAGCACAGGCCCCCAGCAGGATGGGCCTTGAGACCTTGGCCCAGCAGGGGCGCCTCATGGAGCAGAAGCCACCAGGAACACCACGAAGGGCCTGTGATGGGGGCTGCTGACAGCCACGTTTCCTGGGTTCCAGGCCCCCACTATGAGAGCAGCTCAGCCTCCCACTGAACTCTAACAGCCCTGCCCTGGCATGTCTTTCCTTGAATGTGACATCTGGGAAAGCCAAGAGCGCAGAGGAACAGAAGCACCCAGATAGGCCAATAGTCTGGGACTCGGGACCTAGACTGGCCCCCCAACACATACAACAGGATAAGCCATCATCCTGGGTTCCTTAGAGAAGCCAGCTCCTTGGGAAGAATTGCTCTCTGCAGCTGTGTTAGCCACCCCCAGCACCACTGGATGGGATCTGGTCCTTCTGTCTCTGGAGACTCAGGTTGGACTGAGAAGACAGGGCTCCCTCCCTTTCACCTGTCTTCAGGAAGCACCTCCTCTCCATCCCTTGGGATGGCCCAGAGCCTGCTCTGCCTCCACAGCTGTCATTTTGGGGGCCAGGTGCAGCCCCCATCTCCATCCCAGAGAGGGGCCCTGGACTGTGTGGGCTGCTGGTAGGAAGCCCAGAGGCCTGAGCCGTAATCCTGGCTTTGAGTCCTTTACAGAAGTCAACCTCGAACTCTTACAGCGTCAGTCTCCTCATCCAGAAAATGGGAATACTAATTTGTACATGTTGGGGGCTCCACAAGAAAATGGCACCTATATAACCACTTGAAGGACATTCAGACCTGTTCCCTTCATGGGTGGGAGAACAGCACACACGAGTGTGTTCTGTTGGCAGCTTAGCCCATGGCTTCCAGCAGAACCAGTGAACGTTTCATTCAAACCCCTCACTTGAAGGAGGGGTGGATAAAATCAAGAAGATGGCCCTTCTAGAGTCTTTTAGAACCTTGAGGCAGCACCGTGACTGAGAACCAGACAGACTAGGTTAACTCTGCCCACCTCCGTTCTCCTATCTGTAAACGGGGGATGATAAGAGCACACCAGGCATATAGTTTGATGTGATGATTAAATTGAGCCACACAGATCCTCTCGCACAAGGCCCAGCTCCAACAAATGCTCAGCGCAGGTGCTGTGCAACGGGAAGACTGTCCAGGAACCGAGGGGGAGAAACTGCCCAGATCCATGCTGAGTAGGAAAGCATGGCATGACAGTCTGTGTCCCATGCTACTATCTGGGCAAGGAGTGGGGAAATCAGACGAGGTGCCCTATTTGCTTGGCATTTACCTAAGAATATTCTGAAAAGATGCCTAAGAAACTGGTAAGCGGGGTTACCTTGTAAGGGAGAAGCTGAGAGGGGATGCAGTGGGGCAGGGCTTCTGACTACACATGCCATATAACTCTGATTCATCAACCATGTGAGTGAATTCTTATTCCAAAAAATCTTTAGTTAACATGAGCAACGGGAGCTACTAATATTGTTATTCTGTCTGAACTTCATTCCGAAGTGAGGAATGGAGTCCTATGTTCCACCTGCCTTCTAAGGTCTGTAGGGATTCAGAGAGAAAGTGAATGTGCAAATGTCCCGAGACAGAAAGAGGCTGGGATGAGGAGAAGGAAGAGAAAGAAGAGGAGGAGAAAGAAGCAGAATAAAGAGGACAGGAGGTGGATAGGGGGGTCTCTCCCTGTCACTCTTTCCTACGTGGGCTCCATAGGAGAATCACAGAGCAATTGTCCCAGGAGCTGAGCTTCAGTAAAGTTAAACATGGCACCTGGACAATGTGCTCTGGCCTTGACCTTGTACTCTTTCCTTACACACCCAGGTGCAAAGGAGGCCCCTCAGTCTGCTAGAGGGTTTCGAGGGCTACAGGGGAGGTGGCTACAAATGGGTGGGGCCAAGGGCAGGACCATGGGGACCTGTGTGTGACCCCTGACATCTGGCCAGAGCTGTTGAGAGCTGGAAGGGGCCCAAGGAATGCAGCGTTGTGAGATGGGGCAGAAGAAAAGGAGCAATTCTGCCCTGCAAAGTCGGGGTGGCTGGACCACGCCAAGGCTGTAGCAAAGGTGACCAGGTCCCAGGCTCTGTGAAGGGAAAGGGGGAGGGTCATCTCCTTTACCGCCCTGACAACAACTCCATGACGTAGACTGGGTTACCATCCAGCTGATGACCCTGATGCCCAGAGAGTTTGGGATAATTCCTTAGCGAGCTGAGGAAGAACTACCATCCAGACCCAGGCAGCGAGGCTCCATCGAAGTACAACGCCGTCATCCTCGCCACCCCACATCAGGGCTGGCCCTCTTGCCTGGACTCTGTTTATTAGCAGAACAGCAATGACCGGAGCTTAACTCAGAAAGCCTAGCAGCGGCATTGCATTCGGGCAAAGAGTCTCTCCTCCGGGACGCTTCCATGCTAATTAGACGCCCAGAGACTGTGGGCAAAGCTTTGGAGTGGCCAGGCTTGGGAATCCCCCAGGACCCTGCGCCCCTGAAACTTCAAGGGCACGAGGCTGGAAGAATAAAAGCGCTTTTCATGGAATTCCAACAGGAAACCCACGAGAACATTCCTGCTCCAAGGATTCCAACAGGAAAACCACGAGAACATTCCTGCTCCAAGGATTCCAACAGGAAAACCAAAAGAACATTTCTGCTAGTGGGGTTCCAGATGGGAGCCGGAGTCCATATTCCCTGCTCAGGAGGCTGGCATGTGGGTAAAGTGGTGGAGTAGAGGGTTTGTCCCACCCTCATGAACCATCCCCAGTCCCCCGGATGGATTCAGACACTCCTCTGGCCTTCCAGGACAGGGGTGGGTTCTTTGGAAACTGACCTGCTGAGCACCCAGCCCTCTGCCTTCATTCACAGTGGCTCTCTGGCCCCCCAGCTTCCACGGATAGCTCACGGCCCCCGGACTCTCCAAGTGTCTTTGTAGTCACGATTGGCAAGCAGGTAAAAAACCTCTCTCGTAAACTTAATTGCCTGTGGGGACACATTAGTCAACAGCTGGGTGTGCCTGAAGAAACACGAGGCACACATCTCATTCTGCCCACAGTCCTCCTCCGAGTCCGTATTGTGTTCCAGTCACAGGACCTGCCAGCAGCTCCGTGTTGAGAGGGACCGCAAGGAACAGGACAGGTTCCCAGCCTTCAGAAACCTCCAGTCTAGTAGAGGAGCTGAGAGCCCCTCCAACAGGAAGTGCTTTTAGAATGATCCTCAAGAAATGGCCACCAAAGTCATCAGAGCAACCTGTGTTTACAGGTACCTGCCACCTGCCAGGCACCCTTTGGGCTCCAGGACAGAACGACATTATTCCTTCTCCCCAAGAGACCAGGGCCTAATGGGTGTGACCAGCAAGTAAACACACAGCTCTAACACAGTGGGAGGAGTGTTGCAATCAAGGTTTGCTCCAGATGCAGAACAGTAAGACTGGCAATCCTGAGAGAAAGGGGAGTGGAGATCAGGGAAGGCTTCCTGGAGGAAGTAATACTCACACTGGCTGAGAAGCTCAGCCGGAAGTGCAGGGAGACATCAGGGGTGGGAGGGTGAGCCTTGACCTCGACTGTGGCATTGGGGGTTAGGGTTGCATCGTACGACAGTGATAAGACGTTCATAGAAGGCAGAGAGATGGCGTGGAGGAGTAGGTTTTAGGCACAGAACAGAAGAAGCAGCAGACACCAGATGGCCAGCTCGTCAGGATCCAGGGCAGTGGTTGGAAGGACAGAGCCGGAGGAGCCGTGGGTCAACTGGAGGCATGTGTTTTTGCTCAGTGAAGGAGAGAAAGTGAATTTAGGAGGACAGGATGGAATTCAGGCTTTGAAAGGGTCTCTGAGCCCTGTGAGGGAAAGGTGTGACATTTGGAAGATGGAAGAAATTCAGAGTGAGTGTCCAGGCCCCTTTTATCCAGATGCCCACTTCCAGCTTGTGGGGTCAGCTGTCATCCCCAGTATGAGGCCCAGACGGGCTGGCAATGACAAGGGGGAGCTGTGGCTGAGGTAGGGGGGAATGGGTTCCATGACAAACCATCCAGCAGGTTACCCACAGGGGCCAGGGACAGGAATTTGGGTTCAGGATTAGGGGAAAGCAGAGTTGGCAAACCAGACATGAGGTCAGGGACACACATGGGCGGCCCCAGGTTGTGGGCCAACAGCTGGAACACCACAGCCGAGGGCAGGACAGGAAAGGGGCCGGCCTGCCATCAGAAAGAGGGGCCTGTGGGCCTGAACCAAGTTAGTGGGTAGGGAACAGGGGCAGGGAGCTGTGGCAAAATCAGCCACAGGGGAAGCATTCATAATGTGGAGACTCGCCCATGCTACTTTTCTTTCCCCTCCCGGAGACATGGCTGAGATCAGGGCCCAGGAGACCAGAGTTCTAGACTTTACTCCAGGAATGGCTTTGTGCCCTGGGGGCCTCACCTGTAAATGACATGTTCTCACTCCTGCCTACCATCAAGGCCTCCTGGGGGTGGGGGTGGGGGGTGTCACATAAGATGCTGTTCCTGGATGTGCTTCTGGAAGACCATGCTGCAGAGGGCGAGACAATCTCCAGTGCATTTCCTAGCGCCTCCCTGGACGTCTGATCTAAATTTAGGTCCTTTTGGTCTACACTGAATCCTAGCCACTGCCTTTCCTTCCTTCCTGCAGGCTGTCTGGAGACAGCACGAGGAAGGCCCTGCTGGAAGGCCAGCTGCCCTTTGTTGTTTCGCCTGTGAATCTGCATGCATACTTTCTGGCCAAAGGGCCCCAAACCCGCCCTGTGACTCCTCCGGCCACAAGCTCCCCTGCCCTCAAGCTCCCTGCTCCTTTCCTGTGTTCTAGATCATCCTCAGTCTCACCCACGCCCGTGCCCACTCTTCACCCAGCTACCCCCAGAAAGCATGCCTTTCCATGTCAGGATGCTTCAGACAAGTCTCTAACTTCTCAGGGTCTCGTCTATACTCTGGGTGTTTTCATTTTCTTCACCCACCTTCTCAATATTCTCGTGTTTTGCCACTAAGCGTGCATTTTAATAATCAACAAAAGTGAAAATGTTAAAAATCCAATGTTTGGGGTGTCAGGACTTTCCCCTGCATTCTTACTGAGTTAATGAATTGTTCTTCTAAATTCTCTGGTGTGGACAGTGCCTACCCACCTACCCCAGTGCCAGAGCCTGGCACTGCCCACGTGGTCCAGGCTGAGGGGGAGCCTCTACTCTGACATGGTCTTGACCTGCAGACCTTCCTCCAGGTTTCTGAGCCTGCACTCTTGCGGTCCAATTCTCACAGGCACAGAGCAGCCCCTGCCCACCTCAGCAATCCTATGGGGGCCAATCTCTGCTGTCCATGTCCCCGGCCCCATAGAATCTCCAACACTTCTCGCCTTTGGTCCCCTCGAAGCCCTATTTCTCTCCTGGGCCTCCTGATAGACACCTTGTTAAACCACCAGATGGGCGCGGGCCCCCCAAATCTCAGGGCAGCCCACCCCTGCCTGACAGCTTCTCCATTTGGCCGGAAACACAGACCAAAGACTGTTATTTCCCTCGCAATGATAAGGAAAGCTCAGACCTCAAGAACTGAAAAGCCAGCTTTTCCAGAAGGTTAAAGGAAAAGGTGCACATTTCCTCTTATATCCTGATAAGCCAGCAACCTCAAATGCGGACAAACAAGACCCAGCTTGTCAACTGGTCTTTCTGCTCTTCACATAGACTTCGAGCCCACCTGCCACATACATCTGTATGTGGAACCAGGAGGTCCTCGTGGCCGGTGTTGACTTACCTGCCACCTGATCGTAGTCTGTAGCTCTGAACATGAGCAGTGGTCCCAATACATCTTCATTCTATAATTACTTATTAATCAGTGCTCTTTCTGTGCTAAGTGACAGAAATAAAAACTTGATCAGTTTTGGGGTTTTTTGGGGGTGTTTTGATTGTTTATTTATTTAAGGTAATTGGCTCTTGTAACCAGGAAAACTGAAGGTCGGCAGGACTTCTGGCAAGATTGGAATCATGTGGTTGAGTCAGATTTTCTCTCTGGCTCTTTGGCCTTCTTTTTTTCTATGTTGGTTTCATCTTCCATTGGCTTCTTTATTGTGTCCTTGGACAACAAACAGCTCCAGCAGCTTTGGGCTTTCTTGGCTCCCATTGTTCAGTACCGTAGTGGAGGAGAGACCCTCTTTCCAGCATCCATGGTTTGCATCTCAGGCAAGATTTATCATATTATGTATCTGCCCCTGAACCAATTACTTGGCCAAGAGGACCGTGTACTCGGAATGGTCACTTGGGTCCCATGTCGCCCTCAGGGTGATGGTAGAGAGGCTCCATGAGAGAAAGCTTCACCAAGAAGAGGGATGGCTCCTCTGATGAAAATGGGAGCTATGAACAGAGAGAAAAGGGCTCTGCACAGGCAGGCAGAAATAGCAAGGTGGCTCCTATGGACAACATAGGAAGCTACGGTGGGAGGGACGTATATTCAGTTAAATTCAATCGTGAGGGTGTAATAGTTAGGGTAAGCCCGCTGCTGTAACAAACAACCCTCACATCTCAATGGCTTGTCAGTCCATGGTTGTCCCTGGTGATGTCCACACAAAACTCGCTCATGCCACAGTCCAAAACAGGGTTTTCCAGCCATGGCTTCATGCAGTCATCCAGGGGCCCAGTCTCCCTTCTTTTTTTTTATTTATCTTTAAAGATTTTATTTATTTATTTGGTGGGGGGCAGGCAGAGGGAGAGAGAGAGAAACAGACTCCCCACTGATAGGGGCTCAATCCCAGGACCCTAAGGTCACGACCTGAGCTGAAGGCAGATGCTTAACCAGCTGGGCCACCCAGGCCCCCCAAGTCTCCCTCCTTTTAGTGACTTTCTCATCCTCCAAGGCTCTGGACTCCTGTGCTTCTAGCTGCACAGATGGGGAGAGAGGAGCACGTGGAAGATCACGCAGGAAGTCCACAGGAATTGGTGTTTATCACCCCTGCCCAGTATGCATTGACCAGAACTTGGTAACTGTAAAGTAGGCTGGAAAATGTTCTCAGGAAGAGAAGCAAACAGCATTTGGTGAGTTCATGAGTTCATCGTCTCTGCCAAATTGAGGGCAGGCTCCCATAGGACCAGGACTGGTTTTGAGAAGGGAGGGAAGAGTACGAGGGGCCTGGGAGCCAAGGCTGCCAGCCTCTGCCCTCCAGACTGTCCTTGGGTTTCCTCTCTGAGCCTCAGTCTCCCCATCTGTCAAATATAACATAACTCCCTCTACAGCCCCTTCCTATGCAAACGTTTTCTGCTTCTGCCTTTCACCTGCTGCCTAAAAGCCCCATAGCATTTCCCAGCTATCAGTCTCTACGATCTTATCGTCTCTGACCTTCCCTTTAACTTCACAATGTACTCCCATCCAAGCCCTCCTTTCCCCTTCTCTGCTTTATCTTTCTTCATAGCACCTATGATATACCAACTGCTTTTCTCATTTATTCATCCCCTGCCTGTACCAGAATATAAAGGCCAAGAGGTCACAGCTTTTTGTTAGTTCACTGCTGTATTCCCAGTACCTAGAAAGTGCTTGTCATATTGAAAGCACTCAGTAAATAATTGTCGAATGAATGAATGAACGAAGGAACCAACGGAAGGGAACGGATGAAATTGAAAACCTATCTCAGACTAGCAAATTGTCTTAAATTCCTAACAGAAAAATACTGCCATCTGGTGCCAGACACTGGAATTGCAAGCACAAAGTATGGCTAGTTTCAGAGTGTGGGGAGTATCTGAAGACAAGTCTTGTCAAATCCTCCGTGTTTCGTTGCTTAAAGCACTATGATCTGACTTTTGCTGTCTGGATTCCTCAACAGCCCCGTGGGGTTTGACTTTCTGCCTCCAGATCACTAGATGAGAACTGACGAACCGTTTATAACGTCCTCAAATGCACCGGGCCCTCAAAGCTTGCTCTGAAATCAACAACATGGAGAATGCTATCTCTTCTTCAGAAGATGAAGTATCAGAAAAAAGATCCCAGTCCTGAGGGAGGACAAAAGAGAGACTATCTGAGGTGAGGCAAGTAGAAAGGACGAAGGGAAGAAGGAAAAGCATTCGGGGAGGAGCCAGGAGACTAAACCCCAACTCCAGCCTCATCGCAAATTCACTTCGGTTTCCTCATCCACAAGATCAGGGCCCTGACTACATGGATTCTAGCCCCTCTTGAGCCCAGCCCTAAAGTTCTTAAGAAGGAACGGAAAGGTCATAGTTACTATGTTTCCAATATCTGGAGTTGATGCCCAGGAAGAGAGGTGAGTGGCTCATTCACTGGTCAGAAGCTGGTGTCCTCACTTGGGGGTCTCCTCTTTATGAGGTAGTTGTTCTAATGCTTTGCCAGCCTCCCCTAGACAACTTGGTGGCTGAGGGGAGATTCCCCCACAGAGCCTCACCCCTGCTTGGCCCAGCCTTGGTGACTATGGCCCAGTGCCCTCAGTGTCATGGCAACTGGGCCCCACCCCCAACACACCCAGGTTTTGTTTGCCTTACTCCTTTCAATAGCCTGAGGGTTGATTCCAGTACTCTCTAGTTTCCTTCAGTCAAGTTTGCTCCTCCAAGTCTTCAGTCAGATTGGCTGCCCCGGGATAAAGGAAAGTGGCTTTCGATGGACTTTTGTCCCTTCTTCCAGACCCTTGCCCATTGGTGACAGGAGCAGCCCTGGGGACTCTGGTGATGCCAGAGTTCTTCCCTGCTGGCCTCTGCCCCAGCTCAGGCCAGCACCACTGTGTGGAGCACATTCCAGGATGGGTGGGATACGGAAGATAGGCTGGGCCTCTGTCCCCAAAGGGCTACCTGGAGGGACACGGCACGTGCACAAAAACAAGCCATGGCACTGTGTGGGTGAGCAAGTGTCAAAATAAGGGGTTCAGACTAAGGGGGTTGTTAACTGGGAAGCCTCCCTGGAGGAGGGGGGATACACACAGCCTCTGAATTCATAGTTTCTGAGACCTTGGGAGTACACCTTTGTCCCAGCAAATCTTAGTGCCCAGAGTCATGCAGAGAGACAAACGTGAAAGCCCCCATTGTGGATGTCAGTGAGCTAGAACCCCGACCACCTTGTGACCGTGGAGTATCAGGATGCCCAGAACACTTTCACAGCCTCCCAGAAGCCCACTGTTCTCCTTCCATTTTCCTCCTTCTCTGCTCCCCCCTCCCCCAAATACCAGAGACTCCCCTCCTCTGGGCTTAATCAGGAGCCCTTCTGGATTTACTGCCTTCCCTCCCAGGGTTTGATCTGCTGCTGCTGCTCCTCCCAACTGGCAACTCTTCCCACTCACTCCTAGGAGTGCTCATCCAAGGAATAAAGATTGCCCATTGTCCGTTCAGGTATCACCACCATCCTTTTCTCCGTTCTCATCAGTCTCACCAAGAGAGGCTGGGAACTACAATTCCCAGAATTCCTTTGGTTGTATGGCTCCATCTTAGAGCTGCCAAGATGAGTCCCTGGTTCCATATTGGGCAAATGGAAGAGGAGAGGTCATCACTAAATCTAAATACAGATAAAGAGTTTTCCGTGGAAATAGAGCAGCTAAATTAACATGTGCTATGTGTATAAAATACATACCAGATTCTGAAGAGTTTGTACCAGAAAAAGGTAAAATATCTCATTAATATTTTTTTTATATTGGCCCCACTTATTTTTGATACATTGAGTTAAATAAAATACATTATCAGAACTAATTTGGTCTGTTTCTTTGTACTTTTTAAAAGTGATTACTGGATATTTTAAAGTCACATAGGAGCTTACCTTATATGTCTGTTAGACAGAGCTGGTTTAAAGTGTGCAGAGAGTGGATGGAAAATAAACTCACAACACACTTCATAGCCACATGAGGCAATAAACAATGTCACAATGTTGAATGCCACTCAAGAGTGGTGCTCATGTCAAGAGTTAAGAGTTCAAAGGATGAAAAGAGATCTCTGAAGGAAGAAAGGAAGGTAGTGAAGGCAGAACTGAATCACACCCTGACGGTTGGGGAGCATGTGGATGTGGTGAGGGTGTTAAGGCCATTCCAGGAGTGGATACAAAGGGCCTAGGGACAGCTAACTCAGGCTTGACAAAATGCAAAAGTCTTGGGGTCTCAAGCAATGTGAAGGAAAGGGTCTTTGTTCCCACTTGTGCCTTCAGTCACAACTCCATTCATTCTACCCTGTGACCCAGAGTGTTACAGGAAAGAAAGAGGCAGGCAAGAAAGTACTGAGCTGAATGCTGGGAACATGGGTGCCATTTCTAAGGGTGTCAGAGGGCCTCTGAACACTTGGTCACAGTGCAAACTCAAAGCCAAGCCCAAATGCCTCCTCTGGCTTTGTCTAGAATGGGCTTGTGTTGGGCCACATTTTCCAGGGGTCCAGGTTCGAGCAGGGTAAGATACACCTCTCTTAGCCCCTTTCCAAGAAGGTTCCTGGGTATTGTAGACCTGAGTCCTGGACAAAGTCACTGGGGGAAACAGATATTTCTGTCTGAGATGAACTCCCTCCCTCTGGGTACCATGAAGTGTGGTGGAATGAGGCCACGGCGACAGGAAGCCACGAAGCTGTGGCTTAAAAGTGCATGGGCTCGAATTTTGCCAAATTTTTGCCATGGCTGTCTCTGGTTGGCAATGGGATCTTTCTGAGAAAAGGTGGGACCTCTATAGTCCTGGCCTGGTCCTATGGGACTCATTACCTGGAGCCCAGGGAGGGGGCTGGTGCTAAGTCCAAGTTGGTTGTTGAGTCATTTTCAGGAAGGGCCACCTGTGGTTTCCAGCCTAAAAACTGGACCAGAGGCATGTCAGTCAAGGCTGCCCAGACCAGAGGGGTGATGCTTCAGTGGGTGCATGACCAAGCGTGACCAAGTGGTCTCAAAAAAGCACTGATCCCCGAAGCCTGAAATTGTGTCACCTCCTCGTTGGGAGATCTTTGAAAGCAGGAGAGCTTTTGCACCATTGCTCAATGGCCCTTTGCATTTGCTTCCAGGAAGAGGAAGACAGCTCAGTAATTCCTTCCTAAACACCTGTTACCCAGCACTGAATCAGGCACCAGGGAGGAATGTAAGGAAGCATAGAGAATCTTTCAAACTCAGGACAGGAAGAGACTGAAGAGGTCATGGAACTTCCCTGAGACTGAAGAAGACTTCCGAAGGGAGAAATTCCTGCAACAATATCCTTGGAAATTTAAATTCAATGTGACCTTGGTCCTCTGAGAGCAAGCTGTGTAAGAAAACTAAAAACATAAGCAGCAGTTGGAGGACTGGCCCAGTGTATGAAGAAGTGCTAAAGTGAACAGCCCAGACTGTAAGTGCCAGGGGACCCTGAGCCAGGGGTGGCCTGAGTGACACAGGGTGGCCCACAGGCATGGGAACCAGCAGGGAGGTCCTCCTGAACCAGAGATTAAAATTGGGCCATGAAGGACATGTGGGCTCTGGGATCAGGAAAAAAGAGAGGGGAATGTGAAGTGGTTAGAACAAGGAGGAGGAGGAGGATGGGGCGCCTGGGTGGCTCAGTGGGTTAGGCCTCTGCCTTCGGCTCCTGTCTTGATCTCAGGGTCTGGGGATCGAGAGAGCATCGGGCTCTCTGCTTGGTGGGGGGCCTGCTTCCTCCTCTCTCTCTCTCTCTCTCTGCCTGCCTCTCTGCCTACTTGTGATCTCTCTCTATCAAATGGATGGATGAAATCTTAAAAAAAAAAAGAAGAAGAAGAACGAGGAGAGGAAGAGGAAGAGGAGGAGGGAAAGCAGAAGGAGTGATTTGAGAGGGAGCAGGAAATTCTCCAACCCCAAAATCTCTGTTGCCTAAAATCTCACCTTGAAATTTTCATTTGGGGGGACAGAGTCTTTCATTCTTTATTTTTATCTTTCAAAATGAAGCTTTTCTTGCCAAGACAACATGAAAGGGCCTAATAGCACGTAAGACGCTGAAAATCACACAATAGGCAGGAGCAGAATGAAGCAAGCGATCACTGTCACCATTTGCCAAAGATCAGCTGGTCAGACCGGCCGCTGGTCATGGTCATGGCCACAAAAAAAAAAAAAAACAAAAACAAAAAAACAGAAGGGGAGAGAGAGAGGTTGGGTTCATGTAGGGGGTCAGGGTCTGTGTGGATCTTCACACCCACTGACCTCAGGAAAATGCTGACCTTTTCACCTAGAAGCTCAACCCTCCAGACAAACCTCCAAAGCAGAAAGAGAAGCAAGGGTTCCCGGTGATCTCAACTTCCTCGACAAAGGGCTCAACAGAGAAAAGCCCTGGAGACACTTTCATGGCAGAATTGCTAAGATCCCAGTCTCTGGAGTGAAACTGCCTGAGTTTGAGTCCTGGCTCTCCTGTCTGGATCTGAGACCTTGATCCCCATGTCTCTGAAGCCCAGTTTCCTCGTTTGTAAAGTGAGGCTGATGGGAGGACTTATTCCACAGGGTGGTCATACAGGTTAAACAATATAATGCACTTCTCCGTAAAAAATCAAGCACTATTCTTCCTTATTACCACGATTTTCTGCAACTAGCCAACAAAGATTCCCTTGGAGGTTTCAGACTATGACGAAGACTGCCTAGCCAGAACAACACTTTTTAGCTTCATTTTCCCCATCATTCCGTACTTACTTACTGAGCACTTATCATGAGTAGGACTTTACAAGACATATAAACACTAGCATAGCACAGAAAGCTCTCCTGTCTTGAAAGGATGTACCTCAATGGGCACAAAAAGACACAGTCTCAAGAGACTTCAACTTGGAACAGTGGACAGAGCTGTATGCTGGACCTAATGGCCTCGTATCATTTAGGATTCCATTCGGCAGCAAATAACTGAATCACCCTGAGTGACAGTAGCTTCACCAAGGCAGAAGTTCCTTGTTCTCGCCCATAAACACGGTCAGAGACAAGCACTCCAGGCTGGTTTGGAGGCCCACTAAGTGTTAAGGGTTCGGGGAGCCCCCAGTGGAGGGGTCTCCCTCATTGCCCCACGTCGTCCTCAAGTCTGGCCACCTTTCTCTTCATCAACATCTCCATTCCTCGCCAGAGCCACACTTAGAGAGCACACACCATGTGCCAGGAGCCATTCAAATCACTCTTCAAATATTAATTCTAGAATCCTGACAATAGCCCTATTATGTCAATATTATTTTCATTTCTGTTTTACTGCTAAAAAAGCTGTGGCATGTGAGGATTAAGTAACTTGCCCAAGGTCACACAACTAGGTGGCAGGTGGCAGGGCCAGGATTTCAACTCAGTCTGGCTCCAGAATCCGGCTACTAGCAAGGAAGGGCATTCCCTACCCTTTAATGACACTTCGGCCAGAACTTAGTCAAGTGACCATATCCAGCTGCAGGAGAGGCTGGGAAATGTAGTCTTTATTCATGACAGCAAAAAAATTGGGAGTTGTATGACGAAGAAATGTGGGGAAACAGGTTCGGGGGACCAATTTGAAGTTCGTGGTATGAATCCCCATAATTCCATTACCTCTTCCATGGTGAAGCACCCCAGCAATAATTCTGTCTAATGTGACCCATCCCTTGGTGCTATAAGACCCATCCCAAAGCCTGTGATAAAAGTTCCCTTGTTCCCTTGTCAGTTTCTGACAATTGCTCAATTGTTATCAAAGGTTTTTTTTTTAAATATTTTATTTATTTATGTGTGAGAGATTTTATTTGTACATACACACACGCACATGTGCACAGCAGGGAGGGGCGGAGGGAGAAGCAGACTTCCCGCTGAGCAAGGAGCCAGACGTGGGGCTCAATCCCAGGACCCCCAGGGGTTATGACCTGAGCGGAAGGCAGACACTTAACCGACTGAGCCATCCAGGAGTCCCTGACATCAAAGGATTCTGACTCCACAACAACCAAATGTGGTAAGTGCTGCTACCAATGTCAAGGAAATGCTGTGAAGATTGGAGATCTGGCCTAGGCTATCAGAGGAAGCTTCACAGTCTGGGGTATTGTAGCTATTCCTAGACACATAAAGTGCTGGCCACATGCCAGACACTCTTCCGCTTTATACATAGTTTCACTTAGTCCTCCAATGCCCAATGAGGCAGCCACTACTGCTATTATACCCATTTCACAGATGGGCAAACCAAGGCACAAAGGGGTTAAGTGACAAAAAGTCCAACACTAGAATTAATAGAAGTGCATATTTTCCCAGTCAGTCTGGGTTGGGCTCCCACGGTCTTAACCATCATTTGGGTTTCGGTGTTCAGTGTCTGGGCTGAGTCTTGAACAAAGGGCAGGATTTTGTGTGGGGCAGAGGCAGGACTGATCACACCAAGCAGAAGGCACATGACAGGCACATCATGGCACATCAGTAAGTGCAAGGCTGATTTGGGGTGAGGGAGAGGTCTGGAACAGTTGTAACACATAGCTTCTAAGGAGCAACAGTGGGCAACCAGACTGGAAAGCGGGGTTGAGAGTCAGTTCAGGGTGGAGACTGTGAGTCTATGCTAAAGAGTTTGGGTTATTTTGGTGGCACTGGGGAGCCATTGAGGGTGTTGGAATCAGGAAGGAACATGCTCTGGGCCTGGCTTTGGGATGATGGCTCAGGAATATGAGCTACGTGACTGGAAGGGGGAAGACAGTCGGGAGTCTCCTACAATAAACAATCCAATACATGGAATTTCAAGAGTGTTAGGGAAGGGAAGATGGAGATGTGACTTCTTGGGGTCAAGAAGCAGACCTCGGGGGTGCCTGGGTTACGAAGGAGAGAGAGATGCCAAAGGCAATTCCAGAGAGATTCTGTGCCTTCTGGGAGGGTGGAGTAGGGGACAGGGGAAAGATGAGTTCTGGTTGGACAGCATGAGTTTGAGGGGCCCCTGGGACATGCTGGTGGAGAATCTTTCCAGCAGAAACATGAAAAAGTAGCCTGAACTAGAAACGCAGCTCTGAGGTCAGATTCACGGTGTGCTCCCTGAAGCTGTGGGCACAGAGGACACGTCGGGAGAGACCCTTGCCCAGAACCTGCTAGGAAGCCACAGAAGGAGTAGCCAGGAGCTGGGAGGCAGTCGGTTAAGGGATCTGAGGATAGCCAGGCATGTGCACACCCTGGAAGACCAGAACAGACTCTCAAAGAGGAAGGCAGGACCCCCGCTGCCAAAACTGGTGGGGACAGGAGAGCAGGAGGTAGATGAGGGGTTCGGCTCCCTGCTGGCCCTGCCCTGGGAGAGTCCCCACAAGCTTTCTTGTTGCCTTGGAAATGGCTCCAGCCCTGGAAATGGCTCCAGCCCAGAGGATCTGCAGCGTCAAATCATTCAGATTTACGATGGAAAATGGCCCCAGGGACTAGAGCAATTTATTGCTCACAGACGGATTCCAACTTGTCTATGAAAGTGCCTCATTCTGGTCCCGACATTGGGGCATGTTCACACCTCTGGTGAGGAGTCAGGCCTGCCCAGATGATTAGCGTGTGGGCTCAGCTCTGTGGGGAGCAGCAATACCCACTGAAGGAGGCCAGGCGACCCTCTGAGCCGGGGCCACCCCCTCCACACCACCCGGAGACATGGAGGCAAAGCCTCTGGCAATCCTGCGCCCCAGTCTGTCCTGGGCTCCGTGAGGCAGGCCACATCTCCCAGGAGGACCGGGGCCCAGTGGCCTCACAGAGACCTGGGGAGCAAGGCTTTTCCATCAACCTCCAGCTCAACCCATTAAGAACTGTGTGACCCTGGGCAAACTCCTTGGTCTGGGACAGTTCCCGGTTCTATAGAGAGAAAAGCAATGTCTGCTGAGTGTGAGGTCCCAGGACAAGAACTGCTGAGCCACCTCCCTCAATTTGTCTCCTTCCTCAGCCCCAGGCCCTCCCTCCCCAGCCTCGAAGAGCAGCCTCCACTCGCAGGCCTCCCTCATCGCCCCAGGCCCCCCAACTAGCAGCTTAGAAAACCGCTGCAGCCTCTCCAGGAAACGGGGCCCAATGAGGGCCCAACCCGGGAAAGGGCCTGCTCCCAGTTAGAAACTTCCAGCGGCCCAGGTGGAGCTGGAGGCAGGCCACCTGGACCAGCAGGCCTGCGACGGAGTAGCCAGGGCCCTCGCCTCCCTGAGCCACTGGCCTGGCAGGCTAATGGGTAACCCATGGCGTCCTTCCCAGCTTCCTCCCCAGCTTCACGTTGTGTTTTGCTGCTGTTTCTCTATCATTATAATCCCGCTTTCCCCATCCTCTTTACTGGTCTATATGAATGCGGGAACAAGGGACCAATTGTGAAATGATGTAGAATTCTTCATGCTCTTGGCTAATTTTTAACTCCCTGGACTGCCGACCTCTCCCACCCCCAGCTCAGTCCCAGGCAGGTTTATTTTCTTTGCTGTACATCCTTAAAAAAAAAAAAAAAAAAAAAGGATTGGAGCCAGGATGGAGAAACAGATTAGAGATTTCACTGTTTCCATTGACACTCTGGCCACCCACCCCCTTTGCTGGAATCCACTCTGGGCAGAGTATGAGAAGGCATTTCCCAAAAGGAGACATCACCCGCTTGCCTCCTGGGCATTTGGCCCTTTCACCCCATTTCCAGTGTGTGTTGGGGATGGGGGGGTCCCGCTGGAGTCAGGGGTGCATCCCAAGGTAGCTGCTGAGGCAGACAAAGGAAGTCAGATGTGTCCCAGTGCCCCCCTTCCTCCCGCCCTTATGTATGCACACTCTGTGACAAGGTCATTAGCCAAGGTGGTGAATGCCAAAATCACTCATCAGCTCCAACCCAGACTCCTGGTGGGTCATGGGGGCAGGGGTGGGGGTGGGGGGCTTGTGATTGGCAGAAAACTCAGTTCCTACCCCAATAAGTGTCTATAGTGTGTAGCTAGGGAGACAAGATTGCCAACTGGAATCGTTCAGAAACAAAATAAGATGTAGAATTTTAAAATCTGAGGTTCTAGAAACGGGTCTTATCAGTGTTTGCAGGGGCCCAGTGGGTGTCTTGGCAGAGCCCTGGAAGGTGTGAGAGCAGGGCCTGTTCAGCAACCATGCAGGGAGTGGGTGAGGGAGAGCAGCTGGAGGAAAGAGTGATCTTGGTCATCCGAGCACCCAATCATGAGATCGTTTCTCAACACAGTGACCAGCCATGACCAGCTAAGGCCAAGAGGGCTGGCTCCTCTTGGAGCTACTTGAGGAAGCCGAGGCTTGGGTTTTGTGTGGCAAGAAGCTTAAACTTCAAGGAGGGTTATAAGCACACACCTGATTTATCTACTACCACTATGGAGGCCCAGGAAGGCCCAGAGGGGTAAGGACTAAAGGGGTAATCGGGTGGTGTCAGAGCCAAGCCCTCAGTGTGCTGGACTGGGCAGTGGGTGTTGTGAACTCACCCATTTCTTGGCTGGAGAAGGACAAGGAGATAATTTGAGACAGTGATCATTGGGGTAGCAGAAGATGGCCCAGAAGATATGTCTTGGCCAATTACAGAAGAAGCCCCACCCTCAACTCAAGAGACCCCAAAGGCCCTGCAGTCTCTGATTAAAGAGTTCGGGTCCTCTCCTAATACCTCCCTTCCCATCATCAGCACAGAGGCAACCGAGAAGAGTAGCCCCCCATACACTTGACTAATCTCTCTGGAGCAGAGACTAAGAGGCCCTGGAATCATTCCCAGAGGCACCTTGTCCAATGTGGCCCCACTCTGCAAGCCCGCAGGAGAGTGGGAGGAAGCCCAGAGCGTGCCACCCAAGATAAAGGTTTCCGCTGATTTTGTGGTTCAGCTGAAGTTGTATTCTTAATAGTCCAAATAAACAGTTTTCAGCCCGGAGGCCAAGACACGCCAAAACATGCCACTTCCATTTCCAGCACCCACGGGGGGCCACAGGCACATTTTCTAAGTCACAGCCAGCACTGAACTGTGCCCAGTGGGCCACAGCAGCCAGCAGAGAGGGCCAGCTCCCAGTTGTGTGGCCCTGGGCTTACAGCCACGAGGCAGGGCTGGAGAGTGGAAGTTCTCTTGCCAGGGAGAGAGGAGACCTTCGCTCTCAGGGACACCATCATCCTGACCTCCCTCAAGCTGATTCTTCCCATCGGCCTCAGTTTCTGCATCTGTAAAATGGGACAGAAGGACTATTACCACAGTTCTAAAGTGTGTTACCTTCAGCAGCAGCAGCACTTGAACACTAGCTGAGAATATAAATTCTCAGGCACCACCCCTACTAGATCAGAGGCTCTTGGGCAGGACCCAGAAATCTGTGACTCGGGGACCACTGATGTTAGGTCTATATATGTCGGTCTGCTCTAACATTTTCCTGAGCCATACTTCTTTTACCCAGGAGAACTATTCACAGGTTATAGTATACCCTTGAAAGAAGGGGCAGCCTTTCTTTTGAGAAAGACGGAGAGCTCAGACTTGTTGCCCATTCCAGTCTGGTCAGGGGTTAGCATTGCCCAAGCTCTGGGTTCCGCTGGAACTCCGCCCTGGGTCCTTTTGTGCTCTGGAATCTGCCCCAGGCTCTGAACTCTGGATCCCGGGTGTGGCCTGGCTGTTAGCCACCCAGAGAAGCCAAGACCAGGCAGCCCCCAGCAGCTGGCACAGGGCAGGAAAGGCTCACCTCCAGACCACCAGGTGAGCTCCACCAGGAGGTTTTTGAGGCAAGCTCTAGAGACCGTTGGCATCAGTGAAAGAACCAAAATTCGATTTCCTTACATCTAGCCTTTACAGAGCTTAAAGCCCCAGGGAGAGTGCCCCAAAGAGGGACAGCAGCTGTCAGCATATAGTTTCTCTGCAAGGACCTTCCTAATGCAGGCAAGGCCATGGGAGTCCCTGGGGGAGTTACGAGCACCCCTCCCCAGCTTAGATCCCGGGCTCTGCTTCTGCCACAGAGACGTCCTTGGACATCCCACTGTCCCAGCATGGTGGCCTCCACTGACTGGCCTTTTGGAGCTTGTTTCCTGGGACACACTAGCTCTGGAAACAATGCAGGCCGGCTCACAGATGGACTGAAGGGCAGGCCTAGGTCAAGGAGGGCCGGGGTGTTCGGAGGCAGCTTGTCTCAGAGTGTAGGGGGACCCTGGGAGCTGGGCCCAAAGAGCTGGTGGGGACAGAGGGCCAGCAGGAATGGGAGGCAGAAGCTAGACGGGGTTACAGACCACCGAGGCCCAACCAGCCCCCTTGGCTCCAGCTCCTCTAGCTCAGCCTGGCTTGGGGGACTGCTCTCTGGCGGCGATAGGGAAGGACTGGCAAAGAGACTGTCGGTCCAGTCAGTAGTATCTTCCTCTTTGGGTCCTGGAGCCATTGAACCATGGGGCTCATTTTCACTGAAACATGCTTTCCCCAGATTTCTGGAGCCTGTGATTAAGGTAACACAGTGTGTTACTAGCACTGAGGGAAGAAGCGAGACTGGCAGAGGGAGGAGGGAGGGCCCACTGACACATCTGTCACTAATCACAGGGAAAGGCTCAGACCAAAACTCATTTCGGACCCAGAGCCTCTGGGCCTGTTTTGGGAAAGTTGACTAATCCCATAATCCTGCCCACCAGGCAATTTTTCTGCCTGGCTTCCAAGTGGGAGTGGGAGAGAGCCCCAGGGGCCACCATCCCGCTGAGGAATGTATTCTCTTAAAGGGGAAAAGCCACCTTAGTTAGGCTTTGTTCCACAGAAGTCAGTGGTTTGGGGGTGTTGGGGGTTCTGCCTGCGCCAGGTGGAGGCCAGCCCTCGAAGCAGGGACAAGGCAAGGGTGCAGGGGGCCCTGTCTTCACGGCGGGCAGCAGGACCACAGCCCTCTCGCACACACGCCTGGTTCAGACCTGGCTTGGGAGCAGCGGTTCAGCGTTCCAGGGACCTATTACAGACGCAGAGCCAGAGCCGCGGTGCCTCCTGCCTTGCGTGGAATCCTGGCCTAGACGCACACCTTGCTGGACTGGGCCACTTTGGGGATGGACATGACCAGAGCATCCCGCAGCCCCTCCAAGAACTGCGGATCCTTTCAATCCAGACGATTCAAGTGGGAAGTGACCCACGTCCTCACCTTGTCCACATACACAGTGCTGTGGAGGACCCCCCCCCCCATCAAGGCAGAGACCCTCCAGCCAGCAGCCTGGCACACGGGTAGACTAACGCACATGCATATTCACACTCACGCACACACTTACCCCCACCCCACAGTGACTTCAGCGCATCAGCCCAGCTGTGCACAAACAATACAAATTAAGACCAGAGTCTCTCCGAGTCACAAGAAGCCAAGTTCCAGGAAAGTTGTGTGCAAACTAGATTCGGCTCATATTTTCCTTTTGTTCGATATTATCACTTCGGAGATGTGTTGGCTTGGTAGTGGGGGGAGCAGGAAGTTTGGCAGGAAAATCCTTTTTTTTTTTTTTTTTTGAATCATGCTTGGAAAGAAAGAAATCCTTTCGGATTCTAGAGACAAAAGAAAGTAATAGTCTCATAGTCATACCTCATCAGTACCACTCAGAGACCTCTGCTAAACCCTAGTGTTCCCTCTTGTTCTGTCTTCTAATGAGGTGTGGGAAAGGAGCAATGTCTCCTAGGGAAATTTTTTTGGTAAACTGCCTTAAGCCAGCTTCTTCCTGTGAGTGTCCCATGGTGATCTTTGACACCCCCAAGCCCGGGGGTGGGGGAACAGTCCAGCTGGCAATAAGCATGCAATGTCTCTTTAAGAGCATGGCCTGAAAGTTTGTTTACTGGGACTGTTTGTTTGGGTCTCCGTGGGAGGAAAGGAAGAAGATAAAAGCCGGTTGGGATACTAGAAAGAACAAAAAAAAAAAAAAAAAAAAAAAGGAGCTAGAATGCAAAGGAAAGCAAGATTACAAAAGCTAGTTAGGTCCAGAGGGAAAATTTATTTTTGCAACAAGGGTTCCAGTCCCCTGGGGACTGTTTCCACCAAGCAAGTTAATCACCCAATGCTTAGGTTTGATCAAACACAATTCTCTGAGTCCAACTGAGGGAGCACAGGCCCACTGAGGGCCACCTGCAGGCTCAGGCCTCCTGGGCAGGAGGGTTAGACTGAGCTTGGAAGGAGGACAGGGTGTGGGTCATCTGGGGGATGGAAGCTCCCCACCTGGGCTCTGGCTAGGGGCTTCTCCACCCCAGGAACCCTGGCTACTTGAGCCCTTGTGTGCCAGGCACATGCGCACACAGGTTGATAGAGTTACTGGGGGCAAATCCCCCGGTCCCATGGCTTCTTTCAGGCCTCCCAGAGTGTTTGGGACCAGCAAGAAGAGTCCAATAGGGGTCAGGCCTGAATCAAGACCCCTGAGATATGAGGTGGGCCTCGGGGACCCTTTGCTTTAGCTGTGCCAGTGTGTTTCTGGGAGTGGCCCAGATGAGAACTATGGCTCTAGAGCCGGGGACTGGAGAGGCAAGGCTGGGAAGGAGGGGTTTTGGGGATGGCTCTGCCGGAGTCCAGAGTCCAAACATGGTTGACTCGGAGTGAGCTTGCAGCCTGGGAGAACCCCGTAGGCTCACCCCCACTCTCTGATGAGGCTGTTCTGGGCGCAGAGTAAGCCCATCCATCTACCAACAGGCCAGCACACAGCACCCACACCGACTGTTCTTTCTTACCCAGCCCCTAGAACAGCATGCTTCCTACAGATACAGATCTGCCCACACTGGCTCTTTGAGGCCACGGCTCTGCAGGGAGGACAGCTGAGGGCTCTGGGTCATCATGAGGACACTGTCCAGCCTGGCCTAGGCAGGCAGAGGCAACCAGGCCCTTCTCGGGGGACAGCTGGGCCAGGGTGTTCCTGGAACTGTTTCCTAGAATTTTCCTTCATGTCATATTCTGAGGATTTGGGAACAGCCTCTAAGTGGATAATCCCATTGAGACTGCTTCAAGCTCTAGCTGCACCAGCTCCAAAGCATGTCCTGTCTCCTGGCAGTGGGGACAGGGACGGGGGTGATATGGGACAGAGATCAGGTCAGCTCCGGGCCATGGGACTGGGCACTCAGGCTTTTGTGCCTTCACACCCCCCACCCCCTCAAAGACTCCAACCCCTGGACTCCTGGCCCTGGAATGTCAGGGCACCTCTGGTAGGGGTCACAGGAGGAACTCCTCGTTAGGGAAAAGTTGCAGTTTGTGACACCAAACCCCATTTGCCAGGAAACTGGGTGATTAGACTTGCCTCCAGTGTTCAAAGTGAAATAGCGCAGTCTGCATTCTGTCTGATTTCCCCGGGGAGAGCCAAGGGCAGTTTGTCGAGAAGTTTGTGTGACTGTGTTTCTTGAGGGGAGGGGGCCGTACCCCACGCTCTTAGAATGGTTTTCAGCATTGATGAAGGGCTTTTGTATCCAGCACACGGGCTTTTGCAAAATAGCAACCTAACACGAGTGAGTTGGGTCAAAGCCTGGGAAGATGGGCAGTGGGACGGGCTAGATCTGAGCCTCCAACACGTTCTTCCATTTGACGTTCTATGCCAGCCGGTTCAGAGGGCAAGGCCTAAAGAGAGGGGAGCTGTACCAGCAAGGCAGGGGGTCCTTGGGGGGAGCGCCCTGGGAGAAGGAGAAAGAGCAACAGCAAAGCATCCACTGGTCAAATCAAAATCCCGAAGGCCCCAGAAACCCTCTCAGGAGGGCCTGGCAGGGACTAGGCTGAAGTGTGCACTTGCTCAAAACCTGTCACAGGCTCCCACTCTCTGGCACGTCTTCCACGGGGCCTCATGCAGCCATCTCTTGCCAAATAAACCAGCCTTTGTGTGTGTGTGTCCTGGAGGAGAGAGAATGGTCTGGGGGAGGGGGAGGATCTGTTTGTCAAAATAGACCTCCTGAATGCTTTGAAGGGCCTGCAGTTTGGATGAGTAAATATTTTCCCGTTCAGATGAAAGGTGCAATCATCGCCGGTTTTTAATTACTTTAATTAGAAAAGATTGCCTGAATCTTGTACTTATCTGTACTATTGTGGGAACTGCCAGAAAATGAAGTGCAGGGAAAACAGGTGGAGTCTGACCTTTGCTCTAAGCATCTTGGATTTCTTCTAGGCTGGTAATTAAGAAGAATCAGGGGAAGTTCCTTGCAGAATCTAGGAAACGCAAACACACACACAATCATAGACACGAGGGCACGGCGCGCACGCTTTCTCTCTCTCTCTCTGACACACACACACACACACACACACACACACACACACACACATTCTTATGCACATGTGTGCACATGGGTGGAGGGAAACATGGACCCCAGTGTGGCAGACCAGAAAGTTCCAACTCAGAGAGTGGCATCCGGCTCCCAGCCCTGTGAGGTGGCTTAATGAGTTTCCCAGGGTGGCCTGAAATGATTAATTAAGCAGACAGCCCCTCACACCCTCCCCACACAACGGAAACCCAGTAACGGTCTGTTTGGGGAGGGAGCAGCAGGGGCCCTGATTCCAGGGGCGGTTAGGGACGTGGTGTAAGAGCCAGGAGCCCCAGATAAGGGATGATAGCAACGGCCAGTAACGGCCACCAAGGCTCACCCTGCCCAAGCTCCTCTGGTCTCCTGCTCTGAGTCTGGGTCCTGCCCAAGCCCAAGGAACCCTTGGCCAAATGGCAGAGCAGGCATTCTTGTGTCTGGCCTCCCTCCCTGCCCATTTCTACTGTGCACCATTCCTGGGTCCCAGCTGGACACAGGGTAAGGGTTCTGGACACTGCCTGGGTGTCTGGATCCACAGGCGCTGAGCACCAAGGGAAGGGAAAGAGGAAAAGAGGGGAAACTGCAGTCTTTCAGAGCTGTGGGGGGCAGGCATGGGGCGCCCAGAGTCTGCCATTAAACACCCACTGATTCAACAAACGTGTGCTGAGTGCTTCCAGCGTTCCAGCTACAACGGTGAGCAGTGGTATGACATACACACCCCAGGGCCCAAGCCATGGGGATCCAGATTTTCTTGCCCTTAGAGAGTCCTGGAATCCAGGTGATTTTCACGGACAAGCAGGGCTCAGTGCTCAGACATCCAGAGACACCTCAGGTTGCTGCCTCTGTACCCTAACCACTCCCCAGAACCCTATGGAGTTTCTGTCAGAAAGGGCCCCCAAGGATTCAGCTGGGGTGCCGAATGTCAGGGCCTTTTCTTCCACAGACAAGGGCATGGCCTTCCTTCCCAGACAGTCGCGTTCCCCAGGGATTGGGACAAGAGCAGGACAAAGGTTTCTGCCATAAGAAACTCCTAGCTGGGGGTTTGAAATCTGTCCTGGGCCTTGTGAACAGGCCTTGTGAAGGGGACAGGGGCTCCGAAGCAGGCCCTGGGCCCAGCCTTTCTGAAGGGCATAGTGGGTGGAGGAGGGGAGCCGGCAAGGGCCTGTTTTCCTCTCTAAAACATTCCGGGGGCTTGGGCTGGGTTTCCAGCCTGCTGTTTACAGCACCGGCAGCCGCGTCCACGACCGTGTCTGATGTGCATGTGTCCTTCTCTGCAGCTGTCTATCTGTGTTCGAGCTGAGCGTCTGACCATGGCTGTGTCTGAAGGAGGCCCTCAGAGGAAAATGGCTCCGGCCTCCACTGTGTGAGCTTTTCCACCTCAAAACATGGCTAAAATAAACCTTACTGAAAAAGCTTTCACAACAATTTTTTTTTCCTGTCCCTGGCATGGGCAATAACACCAGCAGGTCTCCACGGTCAATTTAGGAAGCTTGGGAAAACACTGCTTGTAATTAAAAGTCTAGAAGGGCCTCAATTAGGGCAGTGTTTGCCCTGCCAGGCCCATTCCCAGACCCCACTCGGCAGCATTCCTCTCCAGGCTGGAAAAGCCTTTGATTCACACCAAATGTTCAGTGGCCACACTGGACCGGGCCTTGGCACGGCCTCTTTTGCCAACTGCTCAGGACATAGGCAGGCCTCTGCCCCGGAGCCTGGGACCCAGAGCTTTGTCAGCTGAGGCTGGGGCAGCAGGCCCAGTGGCTCTCCCCAGCTCTTGAGTTCCCGGCCCCTCCCTGAGAGAAGGGGGCACCCAGCCCACCCAGCACCCACTCCCTGACCAGGGAGGCTGCACTCACTCTAAGAACTAAAGGCTGCATCTCAGGCCTATCTGAGGCTGAGGCAGCTGTGGTCCACGTGGAGAGAGGGTGATGTAGAGGGACAGTGAGGGACACCCCCAGGGCTCCTCCTGACTCTGCTGAAATCATCTCCATCTGAACCTAAGCCTGCCTTGAGCTACAGCCGCCCCAGGAAATGTAACCAGAGTGCTCCAGATTATTCCCCCCAAAACCGGAGAATATAGGGCCTGGCTGGGGGCTGGTAGGGGGAGTGTCAGGAAATAGTCCAAACCTCTGACCTCTTGAATTCCTATGGATTAAAGACAAGGAGTTTAACTGGGACAGGGCCCGGGGTGCCATGTTTGCCCCCTCCTGTTGGTGGGGATGGGCAGCCAATGACAGAAACATGGCGGCAGAGGGTGTTGCCTCCTCCATGGAGCAAAGGCTCAGGCCCTCAACTGGGTGCGGCTGAGGGAGGTGGGGCGGAAGAGAGAGGTGCTGAGTCAGCTCAGGAACAAGACTCTTTTCCCTCCCAGGACACACTTGACTGTGTACACACCCATGCGCGTACACACACACACACACACACACACACACACTGAGGCCACAAATGGGTCCTCAGTGTCCCAGATCACATTCCAACACAGGCTCGTGCTGACCCCCGTTCACAGTCACAGACGCAGCAACAGTCAGACACAGACACCCTAACAAAGGCCTACAGGACCCATGCCAGACTGGGCACCTTCTGGCGTACCCCAGTCCTTGGCAGCCCCCAGTGCCTCTTGCGAGAGCAGAGGCTGACAGCCGAGTGGGGTTAAGAATCACGGTGCAGGCAGACGGTCTGTGATGCAATGTCAAGGTCAGATCCAGAAGCCCACTGGCCACGCCCTGCGGCAGCCTAGTGGGAAAGTGCAGGGAAACCTTGGGGACACCAGTCTCCGTGTCCTCCCCAGCTCCACTGATGCCCTGAAGGGAGGACCTCTCCCCAGTGGCAGGGGAATGGCAGGGGAAGGGTTACAGGCTGACCAGAAAAAACAATTACTAACGGGAAAGGCAGCACATTCCAACCCTGCTTAGCAGGGCCCGCCAGGCCCGTGGGTGGTTCTTGGATTATTCGTTTCCTTGAAAACAAAAAAGGAAAAGTTCAGGGCAGTTCAGCTGTGCCCTGAATCTCACTCCAGGGCCTTTGTCTCCAGCCCCCTCACAGCCCGCATGCCCCCCCCACCACATGCACACGCGGTCCCACTGGCTCTGCCAAATGTCCACTGGGAAAGTGAGAACATTTATACCCCCAAAGCCTGGAGGACAAGCAGGGGAGGCTGGAAAGAAGAATGGAAGCAAGCAAGGGGACTGTGGTAGGAAACACAGCCCAGAGAACTCATTACCCTAAAGGCTCCCATCTGCGATGAGGTTGGACGTTTGTTGACTCACTCAGCAAACCTGGAGGAGTCCCTGCTGTGCTCCGAGCACCATGTCAGGCTCTGGGCTTATCCTTGAGGGGCTCATGGTCAGGAAGCCCTCGTCTCCCCATGGACCCCTCTGTGGTGTCTTCTTCCCATCTCGGTCTCAAATCCTTGCACTCTCCTCATAGAGTCTGATTATTGGATTCACACTGAGATATGAGGAGGCTGATAAGGCTGAAGCAGACCCTGCCAGGGTGAGGTACTTTTTGAGGAGGGTAAAGGTGGTGGGGCCTCACTGAGGAAGAACAGGAGGGGGCAGCCATCTTGCTGTAAACACAGGAATAGAATCAAATGGCCTCTGAAGTCTGTCTGAACACATCCCTCTCCTTTGATTCCCAACAAAGCCCTGGGAGAAAGAAGGCTTCCCACCACAAAGAAGGAAACTGAGGCCTGGAGAAGGATTCAGGGCCCCATTCAGGCCGTTGCCTGGACTGCCTCCTCCCTAGATCTCTCTCCTCAGCATTCCGAGCCAGCAACTCATTTCCTTTTTTTTTTTTTTTAAGATTTTATTTATTTATTTGAGAGAGAGAGCACAAGCCAGGAGCGGGGAGGAGGGGCAAGCAGACTCCCCTCTGAGCAGGGAGCTTGATGAGGGGCTCAGTCTCAGGACACCAGGATCATGACCTGGGCCAAAGGCAGACCCTTTACTGTCTGAGCCACCCATACACCTCCCCACCACCTTTTTATTTATTTTTTTTATTTTTTTTTTATTTGACAGACAGAGATTACAAGCAGGCAGAGAGGCAGGCAGAGAGAGAGAGGAGGAAGCAGGCTCCCTGCTGAGCAGAGAGCCCGATGCGGGCTGGATCCCAGGACCCTGGGATCATGACCTGGGCCGAAGGCAGAGGCTTTAACCCACTGAGCCATCCAGGTGCCCCCCCTCACCACCTTTTTAAAAGATTATTCTCATTTTTGAGATTTCAGCTTAAACCTCGCCCCTCTGAGAGGCCCATCTGACCCATGGGCATGTCTGGTCCTTCCGCCTAGGGAACATGCCAGTTCCAAATGTGTTTCTTTGAGGTCTCTCCTCCCAACAGACTGTTGACTCCTGGAGGGAAGGACGTGGGCTCTTTTATTTACTGCGTATATCCCGGCACCTGGGAGAGTGCTGAACACACAGTAGGTACTCAGTTAACATTTGTGGAATGAATACAGAAGCGGGTGGCTCTGAGGTCAGGGAGGTAGAGCCAGATCAACGTCTAGGCCCCCCTCGGATTTGTGTCTCTCTCCCTCTCTCCCTCTCTCCAACTGCCTCAAGGGTGGAGGTGAGCGGGAGGCACAGAGCCTCTCCCCTCCACACCGGGGCTGTATCTAAAACAGCTTAAACTTTAAAAAGGAAAAAAAAAAAAAATCTGATTCCACAGCTGGTCTGCATATTGCTTCTGCAAGGACCAGATATACCTGGGGCATAGAGGGTGCCAGAGGCCTGTACCCCCATGGGGCCTCCCCCAGAAGGAGGGCCGGACAGGGGCTGGCTGTTGGGTTCCATTTGGACATGCTCCTTCACTCCTCCCGTCCGTGGACTTCCACCAGGTGCTGAGCTGGATTCTGAGACACGTGCCCGCCCTCAGAGCACCTAGAATTTTCCAGCTACCAAAGAACAATACTGAGGAATGGTGCTCAGCCCCAGCCCAGCATGAGAGGCCCCAGGAGTCACAGCAGGGCTGGAGAGGTCAGGGACAATGTCATGAGGAGGTCAGGTGTGGGCTGAGAGAGGGACTGACCAGGGTGGGCATGCCAGACACCAGGAATAGAATCTACAAAGCCACAGCAGTAAGGGAGTGCCTAGTGGGCCTGGGACACATGAGGAGTTCCCTAGGCTTGGATCAGAAGGTTCAGGCAGGGAGGCACCTGGGAAGGAGCTGGGGAGGAATGGGCCAGGTCACCGAGGGCAAGGTCTGCTGGCCCAAGAAACCAGGGCTTCACTGGATAGGCAATGGGAGCCCACCCGGTTTTCTAAGAAGGGAAAGACGTGAGCAGCTTTGCATTTTAGAAAGCTCGCTCTATGGGACCTGTGGAGAGGGCTGGTGGGAAGTAAAACTGGGCAGGCTGAGGGGCTGTGGCCACCGTCCAGGTGAACACACAAGTGGCCGGGGGTTGGGGGCAGGAAGAGAGGTGAGGGGACAGATGTGAGAGCTATTTAGGGAGGAGTGGGAGAGGCTTATGATGAAGTGACATGAGGAGCCAAGGGCACAGGGGTTGTCAAAGGTGAGCCCCAGGATTCTAGTTTCCTCAGCTGGGTGGAGGGGTCAGGCAGTAAATCTGGGGGACAGGATGATGTACTGGCCTTGCCATGTGCCTGATGGGCCACTAGGGACTGGGTGTGGAGAGGGAGGGTGGGGGGAAGTGCTGGCCTAGAGCCCTAGAGCCTTCTCTTTTCTTTCTTCCTTCCTTCCTTTCTTAAGATTTTGTTTATTTATTTGAAAAAGAGAGAGAGAACTCAAGATCAAGACAGTGAGAGAGAACATGAGCCGGGAGGAGGGGCAGAGGGAGAAGCAGACTCCCCTCTGAGCAGGGAGCCCAATGTGGGGCTCGATCCCAGGACTCTGGGATCACGACCTGAGCTGAAGGCAGACACTTAACCAAATGAGCCACCCAGGCGCCCCTGGAACTGTCTGAACCCAGACATCCATATACAGAGGTAGAGGATGAGGCAAGGAAATTGGGCCAAATAGGAAAAGAGGACCAAAGACAGCTGCCCCTGCCTTGGGGCCAGATCAAAGCTCAGGGTCCCTCCAGACCCACTTCCTGTCTTCCCACCCATCCTTTGTGTGAGAGAGCTGGCTAGGGACAGCCTGGGGGAGGGCAACAGATTAAGACAGAGGGAGGGCCTCAGGTGGGGGAACGAAGGGGCAGAGGCAGGATGAGGCCCAGGTTCCAGACAGGTATCTCCCTGGTCCAGGCCTAACTAGGGCCCAGCAGCCCACTGGGAATCCCAGGTGCAGGGGCTGGATGCTTGCAGTGGTTTCCCTTGGTTCCGGGTGGGGACAGACCCAGCCCGACCTGACCTAGTGGCCAGAGGCTGTGGGGTCAGTGCCTCACCAGGGTACTATTAGTCCAGGGCCTGCCTGGTCCAACTCAGGGTGCGGGATCTCCAGTCTCTTGTTTCTTCCCATGGGACATCTCCAGGGACGGAACACTGAGGTGACAGGGAGCAGCACATGCGGAAATAGGAACCTTGAGCTGGGCGTCATTTTCCACTCCCTTCCCTTTCTGTGGTGTTGAAGAGAGAGCTTTACTTCCCTTCTCGTTTTCCGCTCTGCCTTTGGTGGGCTGCACACCAGCTTATCCCAGCCAAGGTGGCCGTGGTCTTCAGGAATCCCTCACCAGCCCTCGGCCCCTTTCCCTGAGGTCAAGTGAGGCCTTGGGACCCCAGCTCACTCCCTACTCCCCCACTCTATCCAGACTCCAGTGTGTCCCCACCTTTTACCTGGTCCCCCCACTCTGGCTCAGGCTCTCCCTGAAGAAGGCCCAGAGGACAGGGCTGGGAAGAATACTTAAGACCAGCAGACATGCCAGTTTTTCTCCTCTGGCTCTCTTAATGACAGCAACTTTGCCAGGGGCCAGCCACTAGCGGTCCCCTCTGTCCCAGGGACCTGTGCCCAGCCAACCTCCGATGCCAGCAGAGGGCCCCATGGGACTCTTGCCCACCCCATCCACCTCACCCTCATTCCCACCTCTGATACTCCTGCCCCTGCATCTATGGGGTGGGAAGAGTGTCCACAGCTCCATTCTGGCCACTGAGACCTGCCCATTGAGGTGGAAATCACTGTGGTAATTAACAACCCTCCTTGGAGGCCACTGGCGGGGGGTGAAAGGAATAGGAGGGAGACAACAGAGCCAGCTCCATGGGCCAATGAGGAACCCAGAGAAAGGCCGGGGATCCCCAAGCTGTTCTTGGGGCTGAAATAAGAATTAGTAGCCCTTGTCCTTCAGAGGTGACACAAGGCCTGGCCCCCAGCATGTTCCCTGGAGAGAGAGCAATGGAGGCACGAAGAGAGGTCAACTCCCAGCCCAGAAATGGGTCTTGTCAGGGAGTTGGGGTGCCCAAGAGATGCCCATAGGGGCCTTCTGAGTCACGACCATCCCTTCCAAAGCACTGATCTCTCACCCGCCCTACAGGCAGCAAACCCAGACTCTGCCTCGGACAGTGTTGTGGGGAAGAGGTTGGGGGACAGCACCTGCAAGGCAGAAACCTAATCACAGACTGGAGGCACTGGAGGAACCAGCTACCCCCACCCCTCAGGAGCCACCTGAGGGGATGAGGCAGGGCTCAGAGCCACCCTCAGGAGCCACCCTGTCTTCAGCCTTCATTCAGGGGCTTCATTCCTAAGGTTTCATTTGAAGAACAAGCCCAGAGCTGAGAAAAGTTTGATCATGTCTGGGCTGGGTGATGCCTGCATCCATCCCCGCTCGAACCTTCCAGGGCTGGGCCACACTGCACCCGCTGCAGGAGGGCCCAGGCTGCTGGGGGATGGAGGGCGGGTGGAAACAAAGGACCTTCCCCTTGAACCTCGGATGGACTGCAGCACTGAACACCCAGATCCATATGCCCAGGACACAGAGGAACGAGGCTGGCTGGGGGAAGTGGGCTCAGGAGGGTCCAAGCAGGCCCAGAGGAGAATGTGCACCTGCATTCTCCCTTACACGCCTATGCACACAGGCACGTACACAAGCAGTCCATCCCTCATTACCCCTGCACAGCCCGGCCTACAGGAGAAGACTCTGGCTGGGGACATTTCCTTACATCGGCCTCTGAGCCCTGCCCCGTTCCCACTTACCTCCTCTTTGGACTCTTCAAGCTGACCTAGCAGAGCTCTGTCTGAAGATGAGGAAAACATCTCTATCTGTTTTTCAAATATTTGGGGCTTGCTAAAGACCAACACATTTTTTTTTAAAGTGTGTATAATTTGAGGGCAATTTAATCCATATGTTTCTGATTCTCTTGCACTTAAATCATCAAAATATTGATTTTTAAGAGCCATTTGATGTCTAAGGAACCTTTTTAATCAGCTTTTAAAGCTCTTTAAACCCCGAGCCTGGAGCCAGTGCCAGGACTCAGGCAGGCCGCCGGCTGGCCGCACCCCCTCCCCTGGGTCACGGTTACTCGGAGCCAAGTCTCACTTCCCCTCCAGCAGGCTTCACCTCGGCCTGGCCTCCCTGATTCCTCCAGAACTACCCAGGGGTCCCAGCTACAGTTCTTTGCTATCGGGACAGAGGGGCCCACCCACTCCATCTTTTTGCAGACTTCTCTCACACTTCTTTAAAGCACCTTGAAGAGATCAAACAAGAGGAACAAACAAAATTTTGAATGTTTAAACTATGTGAAATATTTTTTAAAAGATTTTATTTATTTATTTGTGTGTGTGCGAGAGAGAGAGAAAGAGCATGAACAAGGGGAAGGGACACAGGCAGAGAGAGAAGCAGACTCCTCACTGAGGACGGATCCCCCAACTCGAGCTCGATCCCAGGACCCCGGGATCATAACCTGAGCCAAAAGCAGATGCTTAGCCGACCGAGCCACCCAGGTGCCCTAAACTCTGTGTAATATTTTATTGCACTAATTGTGCTGTAATTTATTTAACCGATCCCTGTGGAAGACCATTTCAGTTATTTCTCCTGGTACACCTTTATGCACATTCCTGATTATTTCCTTTGACTAAGTTTCTAGATGACAGAATGTGGAGACCAAGAGAATGCACAACTTAACACTCTCTAGACACATGTTGCCACATCATTTTGCTGAGATTGTCCCGATTTATGTTTGCAAAGCTCTCCCCTCCCGTCCTCTTGAGAATTCTTGTTATTTTTTATTCAAACAATGCCAGCCCGTCTGAACATACACAGGCTCTCTCGCTTAGCAGTTCAGAGTTGGCTCTGCTATTTACTAATTGAGAAAGCTATTTATTCTGGCTATGCCTGTTTTCACATCTATAATTTGGAGATAATGATGGCACCCACCACAGACCTTTGTTCTAGGAATTAAATGAGATCATCCATATAAACTACTCCGTATAGTGTCTGATGCGTAGCCGGGGCTCAAGAAATGATGGCTAATATTATAATCCTTTCTGCTGTTCCTTCAGCCCAGAATGCTACCCTTTCCCACCTACTGATGTGCTTTCCCCACCTCCTTTTTGATGCACTCACTACCCCAGTCATTATTTGTCTTTAAATTTAGTGTCTCTCTTGCCCGCTAAGCTGTCAGCTCCCAAGCAGGGGAGGGCAAGGTTGGGGTTTATCTAATTCCCAGAGCCTAGTACAGAGCCTTGCCGGCTGCAGACACCCAGGAAACATTGGTTGAATAGAACTAAACTGAATGGAATGTCCAGCATCAACAATGGATGACTTTTTCCCTTTTAATTTTTTTCCTGGAGTAGAGTTGACCCACAACAGTTACAGTTGACAGTTTCTGGGGTACAACGTCATGATTAAATTCCTCTCTACATTATGTGGAGTGACTTTTTATTATTTCCAGAAATCTTATTCATCCACAAATGGTAGAGATTTGCTCCCCTGAGAATCATCAAAAGAGCATGCTGAGACTTGGGGCACCTGGGTGGCTCCATTGGTTAAGCTTCTGCCTTCTGCTCAGGTCATGATCTCAGAGTCCTGGGATTGTGCCCCATATCCGGCTCCTTGCTCAACAAGAAGCCTGCTTCTCCCTCTCTCTGCTGCTTCCCCTGCTTGTGCTCTCTCTCTTTCTGAGATATAGATGATAGATAGATAGATAGATAGAGATAGAGATATAGAGATAGATAGATAGATATATTTTTTTTTTATAGAGAAAGGGTGCACTGAGTCTCAAAAGGCAAGTCCCCAAGGTGAGTCCCAAACTGTGTAAAGAGGTGGCCACATCCCTGGTGGCTCCTCCGTGGTCAGTCTAGGCAGATGACCTCATTCTGGCCAAAAAGTTGAGCTGCAACTGACCTTCCACACAGCCCATGCCGTAAGCCAAAGCTCTTTTCATGAGTTAGCTCCAACTTGCTCTTTCCCTGCCAGATACGGTGTCTTTGTCTTTCCAGCTGGGAAATAAATCTGCCTCCTGTACTCGGGGCTCCGTGAGAGACCCGGGGCTCAGTAAGCACTTGGCAAACAGGAAGGGAACCTTGCAGATGGCTGGGCAGGGACTTCCTGTTCCCCCCCTACTGCTCTGCCGTGCTCTGGAGAAACCCATCGCTGGATGCCCTGCCACCATGGGGGAACAGAGATTGGCGCCGTTGGATTTGTATCTTTCAGTCCCTCCAGAAGCTCACCAGGGCCTGGGGGCCCCAGAGGAAGCCCTCAGCCTTCTAGGCAGAACCTGAATTCCAAGGCATCAGGCAGAGAGGGCCCCATGGCCTTCGCCCCGTACCTACAAAGAACCAGTTCTGCCCCAAACAAGACCCATGTCAGCTCAATTCAAATCAATTCGATGGCATCCCAGCAATTCTGACGCTGTCCCAGTCAAAGCCTGGGGAGGTGGGCAGCCAGTCACTGAGGTGGAGGGTAAGAATTCTTTAAGAATTAGAGTGGCCTCACCTCGGCACCCCAGTTCCTCATGCTTTGATCTCCTCTAACTCTTTCTGTCCATGTGGTTCAGTACAGAAAAGACTATGGACTGCTCTCTATTTCCAATGAACTGTTCCCATGCAGGTGTGTGTGTGTGCATGTGTGTTTCTAGTTCAAGTTCCTGCAGTGCAAAGATAATATGATGAGTTTCCTCGGACTCTTCCACAAGGCAAGGCACAAAGCCGAAGGACCGAACCAATGAATGAATGAACGACACAGCCTGAACTCCCACTCGGTCGAAGGATCCAGGAGGAGTTAGACTGGGAGTCAGGAGTTCCGCATTTGAAATGCAACAGGTGCTGTGTGACCTGGGCTGATCTTGCTCCCTCTCTGTTAATCATTGTCCATCCCCCAAAAGAAGGAATTGAATTAGAGGATCCCTAAGAGTCTCCCCAGCTCTGAAGACACTGAGGTCTCCTTCCCACACTAGGCTCTGTTCCCAATTGCCAGCCCCACTCAGTCACTCCAGACACAGAACTCATCAGAACCCTGAAGGCCCCAATCCGGCTTGGGGAGGGCCTTTTGCTCCCCTGCCTCATGGGGCTCAGGGCTATTTTGTCTAAATTCTCCAGGAACAGAAAAAAAGCACAGAGGCTTTTGCTAAAGCCCGGTCCACAGGTCTCTCTGAGGACAGGGATTAAGTTTGTCTCTGTTGATCCCCCTCCGGTCAACTCTCCTGTCTGGGAACCAGCTTCAGATTCCCTCGGGTTTATCTGCCCCATATGCCATTCCCTTTCCATTACCCCCTCGCATCCTGCTCAACAGTCCCCCTGGAACACCTTTGCAAAGCAGAAGAGATCCCAGGAGAACAAAGCAAATCTTGTTTTAACTGAATTCCCTCTTCCTTCAACAGCTCCTGCTTGGGAAGGAAAAGGAGAGCCTCCTGACTCCTGGCCTGGAGTGTGGGACCCTCACATCAGACCTAAAACACCATCTCTACTGGCAAGGAGTGGGGACGGTTTCAAAGGGCCCCGGCGTCCCCTCATCTCAGCCCAGTAAGTTTTCAGGCTATGATGGAGCAGCAGGTGGTGGGTCTGTGGGCTGACCTTTACAGGATTATGTGGATTTGGAAGGGTCACACAGAGGTCAGCAAGTCTGGGAGGACAGAGCCCAGCTCCACACTGGAGAGGTAGGCAGAGAGATCCCCGTTTCTGAGTGACCCCTCTGTCTCAGGATTGCCTGTCTGTCTGCCCCAGGAAATAGGGCTGCTGCTTCTCAAAAGGGTCTTACTCTCTCTACCCAGGAAACCAGCTTTGGGCTATAAGGTGCCATTTCTACTGATGGCAATAGAAGATTCCTGCAGTGATGGGAATGTTTACATAAAGAGTGGATGAGCAATTTTTGAGCAATTTATGCAATTTTTTAAAAAAGATCTTATTTACTTTATCTTTTAAAAAAGATTTTACTTACTTAATCGAGAGAGAGTATGAGAGAGTCAAGAAGGTCAGAGGGAGAAGAAGACTCCCCATGGAGCTAGGAGCCCAACACGGGACTCGATCCAGGGACTCCGGGATCATGACCTGAGCTGAAGATAGTTGCTTAACCAGCTGAGCCACCAGGAGCCCTTACTTATTTATTTTAGAGAAAGGGCATGTGTGTGCATGAGCAGGGGTATGGTGCAGGGGACGAGGGAAAGAGAATCTCAAGCAGACTTCCCACTGAGCACAGACCTTGATCTCACCACCCTGAGAGCATGATATGAGCTGAAATAAGAGTCAGACACTTAACCGACTGAGCCACCCAGGCTCCTCTTTATGTGATATTTTTTAATCCAAGTTTTAAAAATCCTGATGTTCCAAAACAGAGGAAACACCGATACTTCAATATTCAAACAGAACAATCTTTTGTTTTTAAAATAAAGTTCTTAGAGTTCATAATGAATGGCAGTTCTCTCAGAAAGCCCTTTTTTGTAAAAAAAAGATTTTACTTATTTATTTGACAGACAGAGATTACAAGTAGGCAGAGAGGCAAGCAGAGAGGAAGAGGGGGAAGCAGGCTCCCTGTTGAGCAAGGAGCTTGATCCCAGCACCCTAAGATCATGACCTGAGCCGAAGGCAGAGGCTTTAACCCACTGAGCCACCCAAGTGCCCCAGAAAGCTCATTTTTAAAGGCCTTAATTCTGACTCTTTTTTATTTAAAATATATGATGTTTATGCCCCTTTTTTACACACAATCTTTCTCTCTCTCTCTCTCATACACACACACACACACACACACACACACTGTGATTCCGGACAAGTTTCTCAATATCTCTGAAAAATTGCTCAAAAAATTGCTCAAAAATTGCTCATCCTCAGTTTATTAATTTACATAGTAAATATAATTTACATAATAAAAGGTTGGATGACCATGTCCAAGTTCCCTTCTAGCTCCTTAATTCTATGAAATACTGACTATTCTCCTCAGGTAATCTTGGGCCATAGGTGGGGCAGAGCTGGCAGAACTGATGAGGGAAGCCAAATGCTACTCATGCCTTTGAGAAATACCTTTGCGAGCTACCCAAGTGTGGCTTCACATCTGTCCTGCTCACTGCTGCTATTCCTGTCACCTAGCATGGGTTCTTGGACATAACAGATACCCAAAATGGTTGTTGAATAAATGGGTGAATTAATTAACCAGTTACAAGGACATGCATGCTGGGTCTCTAAAAGGATTCAAATAGCTCTTTTCAAATGTATTTCTATTCTAAGAACATCTAATGTGAATTTTTTCGGAGGACTCTAGGCCAGATATTGGTAAATGTGTACGATATTAAAATGGGTCCAACATCACTCGTATGAAAAGCCTCCTCCATGGAAAGTAACCCATGCTGACATGAGCCAATGGCATTTTCCTGACTTACTGCAATGGGGGAGGACACCACATGGAGGTCCCTGACATGATGTCCCACTGGGAGAAATGAGGCCATGGCTTTTAACGTTCTAGTAGAGGGTAGACATCAGAATTGGAGCCAGTCCTTGGCCCAGTTAGTTTCTTAAGGCAAAGGTCAATTCCAGTGCGGTAAGGTGATGAGCGAAAGAACCGAATGCTAGGGGAGTCAAAGACTGCTGTGAAGGGGACTGCACAGTTGATGCGACAGGGCGAGGCGGGGCGGGGGAGTGCGGGTGGAGCATGGGTTCTTATCCTCCTGGCCCTTCCCTCTTCGGCCATTCCCTAGCCAAACTAAAGGCCACGAAGGCAGCCTCTAAATAATTGTCAGAATTCTAGGTGAATTATCTCATCTTAGAAACAACAGTCTGGAGCTGGACTAACCTGGCCTCCCTGTTCCCTCTGTCAAGTGATGGGTTGTTGAGTCATGTGATATGACTGTACCTGTGTACCCACATTCCTGACTCTGGACAGCTTACACTTGGCAGCCATTATGCACATGAAGATGAAAATCGGGGTGATGTTCAGACTTGGTAGGATCCCACATCACTGAACCCAAGTTAAAAATCGTGTTCCAGAGTCCATTAGGATATATCTCAGAGAGAAAAGTGGCCATCTCTTTCAGCTTTGAAAGAGATTGTCATATCTGGTCAGAAAGATTTATCCAAGGCTAACACACAAAATGTTGGCAACAGCACAGATAACTCCCTGAGTAGCTGACAGAAAATCTAAAGCTATCTGATTGTCAATTTCCAACTGGGCCAAAGAGTTTAGATTTGTCTGATAAACCTCAAAAGCTTTGGGAGATTATTTATAACTTCAGCTAAGATTAATAATACATCTCTCTCATCCTTTTCCAATGGCATAGCCCTCATTATAGAAATCACCATTTAGATGTTCCACATAAAAAGTGAAAGAATATTTCCTCCAGGTAATTTTCTAGAATAGCCTATGTGGTTTCATTTTGTAAGTTCCTGGAGGCATGTTTCAGTGAGATATGTTTCACGGAGGGTGTTGAGATCTTAAATACCTACACATTTTGAACATGTTAAGGCTTGATTTCCACATTAGAAAAAAATAGTACCCCAGTGGAGTATAGACTGCCTTGAAGGTGTAGGTGTGGATCGAAAGAGTCTCTTTGGGAAGAAGAAGAACAAAAGACATGACAGTGACCAAAGACATATCCTCACTAAGACCTACATTACAGAGCAGCAGTGATGCTCTCAGGGAAACATGACTGTAAAGTAGAAAGAAATAGGCAAAAATTAAAGTAAGAGCATTAGACAAAGGAGGATATGTTCATCTGTGGCTCCAGAGATATCTGGACTCCCTTCTTCTGAAGACTTGGAAGAATAAACTCTCCATGCCATGCTGTCTTCTGCTTATGAGGGTCTCAGGCTAGAGTCTCCTGATGATCTTCTGCTTCTGGAGGATTCTTAAGAGTCCTCACTGGGAAATTTCTGTTTGGGATGGCCTTCCAGTTGCCAGGGATGATTTGCGTTCCTTTAATTGAGAAGCATAAATCCAAAAAAATCAAACTCCTTAAGTTTCACTCCTTTACTGGGTGTCAACAATAACTGATAAAGTCTTTTTCCATCATGGTCCATGGGCTGTCTCTCCAGGACATCTCTTCTAGAAAACCAAGTCGTAGGTTGTACAAGGATGGATTAGGAGGATATTAAGGATTAAACTAGCAGATTGAATGGATCTCTTATGGTATGTGCTTATTATTGCTTCTAACAGGGCAGAATCTAGGATGAGAGGTAAATTCCTAGGTGCTTGGGTAGGCTCGTTACCCTCATGAGTAGAGAACCGACATATTCTCAAAGGAGAATGGCAACTGGCCAGGGAATGATTTGGGACCAGGGAGATTCTAGTGTTTCTGAAAGCTGGGCTAGGTTTAATTTGAAAATTGCATCCATCCCTTCTATTTTGTGTGAAGGATCTGGGTGGCATGGACAGAGCCCCTTAATGATCTTCTCAGTAAAATAAGGTTACTCATCATTATAGCAGTAGATTGGGGCTCCAGTAAGAAACGTAAAATTGAATGGCTTGTTTTAATGCTCTTCAACAATAAAAGACTTCAACAGGGGCGCCTGGGTGGCTCAGTGGGTTAAGCCGCTGCCTTCAGCTCAGGTCATGATCCCAGGGTCCTGGGATCGAGTCCCACATCGGGCTCTCTGCTCGGCAGGGAGCCTGCTTCTTCCTCTCTCTCTTTCAGCCTGCCTCTCTGCCTACTTGTGATCTCTGTCTGTCAAATAAATAAATAAATAAAATCTTTAAAAAAAAAAATAAATAAATAAAAAAAAAATAAAAGACTTCAACAAACCTGGTAGGGGGGAACCATGCAAGAAAATCCAACAACAAACAAAAACAAAAACAGCCAAATATATTCATAGTCCCTCACAGGGGATAATTGTATAACATTCATTTGGAGGTTTTCAAATGGGCCTTGAGGTCTTGATTCCCATCCATGCCCCGTCTTTACTGTTTTGCCAAGATTTTGTTGTTGGCAGGTGAGGTATACACTAGAGCAAGGTTCAGTGAACTACAGCCCACAGGCCAAATCTGGCTCGTGGACTCTTTTTGTAAATAAGTTTTTCCTGGAACACAGTCATGCCTGTTTGTTTATGTTCTGACTATCACTGCTTTTACAACCCAGCAGCACAGAGGAAGAGTTGCAACAGAGACTGTGAGACCCACAGATCCTAAAACATTGACTATCTGGCTCTTTACAGAAAATGTTTGTCAATCCCCAGTCTAAGGCACCATTAAGATGTGCCATTTTGGTCATGCTGAAAGTTCCCCGACCTGGCCACTGTAAATCCAGACTATTCTCTGTGGAGTTACGCCATTTTGCAAAGTATGCCTAAGAAGTTGGGTTACAGTGAATATCCTACAAAAGAGTGGGCCACCGGTCTGGTGAGGGGTAGATTTGGACCGAGGTGACCCCATGCGAGTTGATCCCAGTTGGTCTCCCGTGTTGCTTCTGCACCTCCTGTCTTGGGCTCCCAATCAGAGGTTACTGTCTACAACTGCAGTCTTCAGCAAAAGCCGTTTTGGAGATTGTGTCTCTCAAGTCAACTCTCTGGGTTAACAAAATCAGGACAGAGGAAAAACAGAGCTTGTAAAGTTTTCAGATAAAATTCATCCTCTGAAGGCCACCAGCGAAGCCAGACCTAAAATTGGTTGGTCCTTGAGGCTGGTTTTTGCCATGGCCTTATTGGTATTCATCTGCTGATTACTTTATGTCCATTTTCCCCCTGTTACAGACAAATAAAGTTCATGACACAACAGGAAAAGACAAGGGGAGATTAGATGAATAACATCTAAATTGTGGAAAAGCCCCAGCTCAGTTAGAGAAAGCTGTTATAGTAAAACTGACTCTTAATGACTTAGAGAAGCATGGGACAACACAAAACTGACCATTCTTTTTAATAACATCATTAGGAGAAATGAATGCTTTTTATTTTATTCGTCCTTGTGGGGTTCGCAAGTTCTTAGGGCAGGAGAGCAGAAGAGGGCAAACACTAAACTGGCTAATTTCTTAAGGTGAGGGTCCATGTATGAGATGTAAGAATTCTCAGCAAGAACCAAGTCTTGTACAAGTCACTGGGTGTTCTGCTGTTGTTCCCACAACTATGGAGCACTTGTACTGGTCCTCACTTCCCCATCAGAGGAATAATGGCTGTCACTTATCAGGCAGGCACTGAAGACAATTTATCTCTGCGTACCCATGTGCCAGACACTGTTCACATTTGCTCTCGTTTAAACCTCCACAGCAACACCATCTAGTCTGTATTCTTCTTCTTTCCATTTGACAGAGGTGGACATTGGGGATCTTACCCAAATGTGTCAGCTACTAAATGCCTGAGCCAAAGCTAGTCTTTTCTCACATCAGCATCTCACTGCTCCTCTTAGCACTGTCACTCTGTGGACACGGCAGCCTTTGTTCCCAGGATTCCCTTTCTACTTGGTCTGCACACAGCAGAGATGTCCCCCTCGACCATCCCCACACACCTTCATATTCAAGAGGCCTCTCCCCATTTCTCACCTTCCTCACTCAAAGTTAAACAATAAAAACACGTAGGTGACTAATAAATACACTAAAAGGTGCTCAATTTTATTAATCAAGCAAGAAATGCAGATGCATACCAAACCATAATGAGACGCCATTACATACCAAGCAGACAGAAGAGCTCAAACTAAAAGCACAGATAAAATCAAATGTCGGCAAGAATTTGAAGCAACTGGAACTCATGAGATGGTGGGGATGTGTATTGGTATAACCACTTTGGAAACTCTTTAGCAACATCTGCTAAGATGAAATACATACCTTCCCAGATGTATTTCCAACAGAACTGGCTATATGCTCAAAATGTTCATAGTAGAACCATTTGTGAGCACTAAAAACTTAAAGTTACTAGGTGGGTGCCTGAGTGGCTCAGTGAATTAAGCCTCTGCCTTCAGCTCAGGTCATGGTCTTAAGGTCCTGGGATTGAGCCCCGAGTAGGCTCTCTGCTCAGCAGGGATCCTGCTTCCCCTCTCTCTCTCTGCCTGCCTCTCTGCCTACTTGTGATCTCTCTCTCTCTCTGTGTCAAATAAGTAAATAAAATCTTTAAAAAATTAAAAATTAAAAATAGTTACCCCAAATACACATCATCAGTAAAAATGGAGAAATACATTGCCCTATACCCACAAAATGGAATATGCAGTAATGAAAATGAACCACAACTCACGTAACACATGGTTGAATCTCAAACCGAAGAGTGAACAAATTGTTTCTCAGACTTTTGGCTAAGGTCAAGTGTAGAATTGTGAACAAAGAATTCACACACAAGAATATGCATGGGATGACTTCATTTATAAGAGGTACCCAGACAATCAAAACAGTTTTGATCAAGATATTGTGTATCCTTAGCAGGGCTTTGTAAAGACTGGGAAAGACAAGAAGAGGTTTTGTGAAGTACTGGTAATGCTCTGTTTCTTGATCTAGGTGCTGAATACAAGTATGTTCCCTTCACAAAAATTAATTGAGCTGCACTCTTATATAATTTGTGTGCTATTCTGAATGTATATTATACTTATAGAAGTTTTAAAAAGATAAATTTATATAACGCCTCCTTAGCATCCCATTAAGGTCCATTTTCAAAGAGAAGGAGTTATGAATCCAGAGGGACTGTGTTAGAAATGCCATACTCACGGTCCCTAGGGTGGAGGTTCCTAGTGTCTGATCAACCTACCCAGCCTCACATATACTCTGCAGCACCCACCTTTGTCTTGCACCATCAAAGTCATTGTCTGGTAGTAACAGGACTTTAAAATCAGACAGACCCCAGATCTGCTGCTTATCTGTGACAGAGCACTGGGCAAGTCACTTTATGTCTCCAAACTCCTATTCATTTATCTCCAAAGAGAATGGAAGCAGGTGCTAGTCACGGTCTACTCCAAAGTCATGCGTCCTGCTTCTTTGCTTTCCACTGCCGCTGAATACACCACTTTTGTGACTTCCCAGCCTCTCCAGTTGCTGGAGCAAGAGTGTGTGACCCTTGGGAGTGTGGAAGATGGGAGAACAGAAGCACGGGAGGGCACTTGTGTTTTGGGGGACATTGCAGTGTCATCCTTGGAACCCTGATTCTGGACAACTGCTGGGACCAAGAGAGAGACCTTGGATGGCCTCTCCTAAAGGACTTGTCCTTGAGGGTTTGTTTTTTCAACTCCCCCATTAGGACTGAGACATGAGAGAGCTTTTTCCAGGCTACAGAACAGGTCCTGGGGGGAGAATAGGAAGCTGGTACATTTGATCCAATTGTGAATTGTTCTGAAATGCCTCCTTACGTCATTTCCAACAGGTACTTGTTCAGTGCCTCTGAGGCGCAGGGACCATGCTGTAAGCTGGGGACCCCGTGATGGACAAGACAGATAGGATCCCTGGCTCTCAAATGGGCACAGCCATTCAAGCCAACTCATACTTGTCAACTTTCTAAGTCACCATGAGCATAACGGTGAGCACATTCTCACTCTGTGTTTGGAACTCCACCCATGATCAACCCAAGGGCACTCCTGGAACCCCTGGCTTGAGACTGCCCAAGATGAATCATTCTGAAGGAAAGTGAATATTTGTCAAGCACTCTCTATGTGTAAGAGGTGGGCTCCAGACCTGACCAAACCTCACCTATATTCAAAAACTACACCATAAATACCAGGTTAAGGAATTTGGATCACATTGAGGAGCAGTGGGAAGATGACTCTGGCATCCGTGAGAGGGAAGAACAAGACCTTGGAAGCAGCAAACTGAGAGACATGAGTGGCTTCAGATCCTTCAGAGAGGGGCTCACACCCTCTGAGTTTTATTCCTCCTGGCTTTTGGTTGCCCTGCTAAGTAAAGACTGTGTAAATCCATGGCAGGCCACAAAAGACCGCTGCTTGCCTCCTAAAACCCATTTTCCCCCCTCTCTCTTTTCTAACAAAATCTGGAGTTTATCTAGAGCAGCAAAATTCCCTGCTGAAAATATTCACCTCCTCCAAACCTAGCTAAAGATGTCCATGTAATCCATTTCTGGTCAATGAGGTGTGCAAAGAATTTCATAGCGAGGCTTCTTCAAAGGTATTGTTTTCTTGATAAAAAGATACTTAAGTTCAGCAGGCCAAACTTTTTCCCTACTCCCTTCTTCTGGCCTGGAACTCAGATGTGATGGCTGGAAGTGGCACAGCTGTTTGTGACCGTGAATACAAAAGCTTCAGGTCAAGGATGGCAGAGCAGGAAGACAGCAAGAAACTTATTTCTTAATTTCTCCCTTACGAACCCATACTGCCTCTCTCCAGACTCCTTATTATGTGAGAAAAATACCCCCTACTTGTTCAAGGTTTATTTTAAGAAGCCCAGTGTAATTCTAACAGGTATATGTGGCAACCTGAATAGCTCAGTTTCCCCCTCTTTCTATGGTCCCACAACCTGGTGCATGAATGAATAATGCATCTGTTACATGCTTTTCAGAGGCTGCCCCCCAGGAACATCTAAAGATGCCCTCAGGTTATACTACCTGGTTGGTTCCAACTCTCTCAGGCTTGCAAGCTTCTCTGGCTTGCCTGGACCCTCCAGACACCGGCAGGCAATGCCAGCTGGCACAAGCCCAGCATACCAGATCTCCAGCTATGAATCCAAGAAGGAGCCCTAGACCAGCCATCAAGAGTCCTGGGGCCCTGGAGGATGACCTCTGTTACTAATCAGGGCACGACCCTGACCCAGTCATTCCCCACTCCCCCCGGGACTTTAGTCACCCCTTCTTCAAAATAGGGAGATTGGGCACCTGGGTGGCTCAGTTGGTTAAATGACTGCCTTTGGCTCAGACGATGATCCCAGAGTCCTGGGATCGAGTCCCACATTGGGCTCCCAGCTCCGCAGGGAGTCTGCTTCTCCCTCTGACCTTCTTCCCTCTTATGCTCTCTCTCTCTCTCTCTCTCTCTCTAATAAATAAATAAAATCTTTAAAAAATAAATAAAATAAAATGGGGAGACTGAGCCAGTATATCAAATTAGCTTGTGTTAAGCTATAAAAGAGAAAAACCAACAAAACACAAAAAGAGCAGATTCAAATGGTTTCAACAATAAGGAAGTCGAGACCATTCCAGGGATGGTATGGTCAGCCACTCACTCATGTCATCAGATACCCTGCAGTTCTCCAGGGATTCGTTTTGTCCTCATTCTGACTTCCTGCAGGGGCACAGGGATGACTACCCCAGTATAAGTCATCATAACCAGGCGCACTACCAGCCAAGAACAAAAAGAATCCATCTTTCTTTCTTTCTTTCTTTCTACCTTTCTTTCTTTCTAAGATTTGATTGATTGGTCGATGACACAGAGAGAGAGAGAGAGAAGAGAGCACACACATGCACAAGGGAGTTAGGCAGAGACAAAGGGAAAAGCAGGCTCCCCGCTGAGCAGAGAGTCCCACGTGGGACTCGATCCCAGGACCCCAAGATCATGACCTGAGCTGAAGGCAAACGCTTAACCACTGAGCCACCCAAGTGCCCCAAGAATCCATCTTTCTGTTGTTTCATTTTTAGGAACAAGGAAATTTCCCCACATTTCCCTATCAGATTTCCCTTTACCTCTTATTGGCCAGAAGTGTTTATTTCCAAGCCGTCACCAAAAAGGACAATAGGATCACCACCTGCTGGGAGCGTACTTTGCAGAGCCAACCATGACCAGTACAGAAAGGGAGCCCTCCTTGCTACCGAAACCCCATGATACCGAGCAGATAAAGGCAGAGGGTTTTGGGCTGAAGTTAAGGATGTGGAGAGGGCTGGAGCCCAGCCCTATCATCTTCAGAGTCCCAGTCACAGAATCCACCAGTATGAAAACACTGGGCTTGAGTTCTAAGGCGGCTTTCCCCCTAGCATCCCATCGGTCTCTGCTTCTAAGATGAATGGCAGGATGAGGTCAATGAGAAAGGGAAAACTACCTATGTCCATGGAGGCCATATTGAAGATGAGGCCACTCAAAGCCCCAGGGGCTTCCTCTGGGCTTGCTACAGCTCAGAAAACTATATGGACTGTTCTACACTGCACTCCTAATAGCCACTCACATTTATGTGAAGTTTTCCTGTCTGCCAGGCTCTTGGGCACACATGATCTCATCCAGTCCCAGAAACAGCCCTATAAGTAGTCAAAAGCCCAAACTGCTCTACACTAGAGCCATAGCGATGGGGAAACCAAGGCACAAATCAAGGAGACATTTGTCCCACAAAACCCAGGTCTGGACCACAGCTGCCAGTCGGGTGTAAGGATGAATGCCACTTCTTAGAAACTGGGGGTCTCCAAGGGAAAAAGCCATAGGCTTGACGAGAGGTGACCCGGGTCTCTCATTCTATCTGAACACTCTCCCCTCATCTGTAGAGTGCATCCCCTGAGTGCACCCCCTTGGGCCCATTGGGAGGACTGGGGGAGCCCTGTGAAGGCCCCTGGGTTGTTGAGAAGGGCTGTGGGGTCCTCCTGGCTAAAGCTACAGACAGCCTGGAGAGAGCAAGATCTGTCCCTTCATCTCCGGACTACACCCGGAGGAATCCTCAGCCCCAAACGCCCACTGCCACCCACGCCTGGCCACTGCCTCCTCCCTGGGCTGCCAAGGCTGCCTCCCCCACCTCCCCGCCACCCCCCTCCTCCCGCCCGGCAACTCCCCCGCTCCCTGGGGGCAGGCAGCTGCTAATGGCTCTCCCCACAACCTGCTTCATTAAAGATTTGTTCTGTGGAGTTGCAATCAAAATAAACAGACCAGCCTGAAAGCCAGGGAACTAAAAACCAATTAAGAGGGAATGGAGCTAGAAGGAGGGGTGGGGGCAGGAGGGGAAAAGAGGCTGGGGCTTTCCAAAGACTCAGTTCCCATGGCAGCCAGCTTCCAAAATAGTCTGGAAATGAAAAATAATGAAAACCACTGTGGAGAGCAATACGATCCTGGCAGGAGAGTACCGACCTCGGGATTGGCTAAATCCCCTTGCTCGTGGTTCCCAGAGGGCTCCCCAGTGGGTCAGAGCCCTGGTGACCTGTCCCTCCCCAATCCCTGCCCATTCCTCTTTCCCTCCCAAGCTGGTGAATGGTTCAGACCCTCCGCAGGGCGCACTGCCAGGGCTCCAAGATGAAGGAGCCACATATGACCGGGCCCCCTGAGGAAACGAGAGACATGTGATGCAGGCGGGGAGGGCTCGGGACGAGACTCCAAGGGCAAGTTCAGGCACCATGAGGCCCAGTTTCAGAGGGCTTCCTGGAGGAAGCAACATTTGGACTGATACCTGAAGGGGGAGCTGTCCGGGAAATGAGCAAGAAGGAAGGTTGTTTCAGGAAGCAAGAAGAGGAACTACAAAGGCCCAGGAAGTAGGGGAGTGGGAGAGAGAAAAATCAGGAGTTCAGTAGGGCTGACAATTATTGAGTTAGGTGGATTTTGTACCAAGCGTAGTACTTTTTTACACACGGAATCCCAAGAGGCATGCTGAGACTCATAGATGTCAAGGTGGTGGACCGGGGGCCCCAGTAGAGGTCTGTGGACCCCACACCGACCTTCCTTCCCTCTGACGGGAGCCCCCACTTCCCTGCCCCTTCGCTCACCCTGCCAACAGGGGAGCAGTCATTTCCTAGCCATATCTCCAAGGAGGCCCAGCAGCCCACCGGCAGGCATTGCCGTTTAACCATCTCCAGACCCCCTTGTGGTCTGGTTTCTGTTTCATTGGTGAGGCAACAGGAAAGCTGAGATCCTATTAAGCTGACTTGCAGAGGCCAAAGAGGAATAACAGCCAAAATTAAGTTAACCCTTGCCTGCTCCTTTGTCCACCACCCCCTGCTTCCCGGACCACAGACATAAGCACTGAACCATGGGACCGGCGAGGGAAGCAACAACTTCACCCCTTGGAGAAGGGGCTCTCAGGCCCTGAGGGACACGTGGCCTCCCCAGGCAGGCTGGACAGGTCGGGAGCCTCCTGCACCGGTGTAAGTCCCAGTGCCATACGGGGTCCTCCAGCCTGACAGCACTTGCCACGGCAAGGACGCCTGGGCAGGAAGCAGGACTATGCAAACAGGACCTGGTTCTTCCAAAAGGGAAGGAGGAAGGTGGAGTTCAGCGGCCCCGAGGGCAGATCTCAGGCATGGACTTCCCACGGGTCTCTCTTTCCAAGAAGCCAAGCCAGCGCCCAGTGGGAACCAACAGGAACCGGATGGCAAACCCAGAGCTACTAGCTCCTAACAGCGTCCCCTGAAGGCTCAGAGCAAAACAAGGGGAATGCAGGCCAAGGAAAGGGCACTGGGCTGGGAGTCCAGAGGCTGGCCTTGAGCAGGTGCCTGGCCTGGCCTCGTGGTGAGCAAAGCACAAGCATTGCAATCAGATCCCCCCAAGGGATCAGCCTAGTTCTGCCTCCTTGGAGCTGCATGACTGTGGTCTAGTTACTGCTCTTGGAGCCTCAGTTACCTCAGCAGCGAATGGGTACAGTCGTGATGACTCCATAGGGTTTGTATTGGGCAAAAAAGGCGCGAGAGTGCCTTGAGCAAACTGGGCAGGGACTAGGAATTCAGTAGCATTCCTTTCTCCTCCAGACCTCAGCTTCGCCAGCCGTAAAATGGGGTGCCAACCCCCATGGTTAGGTGTGTAGAGTGCTCGGAAGACTGCAAAGGCCTCTAGAAGTATACAAGAGGCCTGTGGCCACAGAGGCTGCCGAGAAACTAGTCCCTTTCCAACCCCCAGTCCCCTTGTCATGTCTCCCACCTGCCATTGGCCGTAAGGCCTCCCCCACTCTGCACGGCCTCTTCCTGGCTGGTCTTGAGGGGTTTCTGTGTCCACAGAGATAGAAGAACATATATAGGGCAAGTATAAGAAACTCACAGCACAAATAAAAATTAGAATTTTTTTGCCCCTCCCCAGCCGTCCGCCACCCCCTGCTTACAGTTGGAGGAAATGAAGTCCAGGCATATAGATGATCTGTCTGAAGTCACAGCATGTTAGTGCCTGGGTTTGAAACCCCAGCACCACCGCATTCCAAGGCCCATGCCCCTGCCCTACCCCATCCCACTTCCCAGTTCGCAGGCAGAATGTCTCCTGGGCCCAAAGGGCCTGTCCAGGGCCAGAGTGAGGAATTCAGAGAACTGGGGCGAGTCTCTCCTCCCACAGGTGCCAAGAGTGTGGTCCCCTCTCTACCAGCAGGAGAAAGTGACACGCTGAGTGACCGCCAGCTTCCTCACTGGCCCACACCATCCTGGAGGGAGCCAACGGGGCAGGGACAAGGGCAATCTGCCTGGAGGTGGTGACACTCAGGCCCGGGTTTGGATCTGAGTTCAGCTGGCTAAACCTACACAGGTTCCCCCACCTCTCTGCCTCGTAGTCCACTTATCCAGGAGAAATGCTGGTCCCATCTCCCAGGCAGGCTGCCAGGAGACCTGAAGGAAATAACCGATACGTGCTGAAAACCCTCGAACCTTGTTATCATTAGTAATTAAGCCAGTCGTTATTTGTTTGTGTTTCCAAGCAGCAGACTGGCTAAGTGTGTTAGAGAGCTTCTCCCTCCCCACTCCTCAGCCCTTCCCGTCCTGTGGACACTGGCCCAGCTTTGTCCAAAGATAATGGACAGGTGACTCGATGTCCCTTACCCCCCCTGTCAGAACAGCCCCCCCCCCAGGCTGGGTAAGCGCCCACAGAGACATTGAGCCTTGACTGTTTATCTCGCAGTTATGCCCAGCCTGTCACAGAGCAAAGGAGGCAGGTGAGGCAGGCCTTTTCCCCCTTCTGACTCCCAGGGCTGAAGAAAGCCCAACATGGTAGATCAACAGCCACCTGACACACTTTTGTGAAGCATTCACTATGTGTCAAGCACTGTGCTTGCCTGTCATGGACAGAATTCGGGGACCCTCATGTCACAGCCCACAGTGACAGAGCAGAGACCTCCATCTTGTCCACCTGCCTTCCCTCAGATGTCCACCTTTGGTCCGCAACACCACATTTCCACACAATCCGAGGGAAGGAGCAAGCGGGGAGGACTGCTGGCCTTGGGAACCCCATCCTGGGCAGGAGGGAAGGTCTCAGCCATCTGAGAGGACTCAGGGGACTCAGCCCAGTCAGAGCAGCAAAAGGGAATGAGGCAAGTAAAGAGACTCTGGGCCCAGAGAGGGGCGTTGGCTTGGAGATTTAGGGTGCTGGCCCAAACAGGGAAGCCCTTCTGCCTGGGTGTCCAAGAAGGAATGTTGCCCAATCAGCCCCCCAGACCAACACCTCTAAAATAATGCCAGAGGTTCCCCTAGCAAGGTCTGAGGCTCAGTGTGCACACATTGGTTACCAAATCACACTAACCAGGAAATCAGATAAAATGGAGGCTTCCTCTGACGTCAGAGGAAAACAGAAGCCCCCTGACAGCTGAGCAGGTTTTGAGGGCAGAGCAGGGAGTCAGAGAGAGCCCACAGAGAGAGAGCTGAGAGAAGGCCATAGCCCTAGAGGAGCCCGTAATCCTAGGGGTCTCTGAGGAAATCATATCTCCTGAGCTGTAGGCTCTGTTCTCCCATGTTCCCAGGGGTCCACAGAGAGATGTGGTTAGCCACTGGGTTCAAAGGGACACTGTGTTTCTCACGGGTCATCCATTCAACTCTCCCAGCTACCCCCATGAGGCAGAAATCATCACACCCAGAGGAATCTAAAAGAACCTGCAGCTCAGAGAGGTTAAATAACTCAGTCTGGGTCTCACAGTGTCCTCATCAAGGTCATTTGTCTGTAAAGAACCTACACACTTATTGTTTAACAGGATAAAATAACTCAACCAGTGACTGTTCCAAGCCTCCCCCGTCCCCTTTCCTGCTAGTGGGGGGGTCCCGCTGGCCCATGTCTTTGCTTTTCCTTCCCACCCTTGAGGACACCCCTGCCTGCAAAGTGGTTCTTTGGGACTTTGACAAGTAGAATTGGAAGTAAAAGGGAGAAGAGAGGAAGATCCAAGAGGCACTGGGCTAGGCCTGGGGTAGCTGTGAGGAGAAATTACGGGCAGAGGAGAAAGGAGAACTGCGCGCCGGGGAAGGCACACAGGCCGCTAGAGAAACGGGGGGCAGGCTAGAAAGTACCCTGTCTCATGACTGAGAAACGCAAAGAAAGAACTGAAGTTATAATGTTATAATGACATAACATTTGGCTTCCAAACTCTGTTCTTTTGAACCAGCGCCGCTGAGCCTGGACCACATGAGTCACTGTTTTGTGGGCATTCCCCTTGCCAGGGTGGATGACAGAAAGAATGTGGCGCGGCGACCAGCCTCCTTCCCAGACACCTTTGCTGTCCTCCGTGTCATGTCCTCTTCCTCCCACTCACCCCCTCGTTTCCTTCGTGCTTCGGCATTCCCGCTCCTTTGCACCCATGTCTGTAGCCCACAGCCTTCCGTGACCACCGCAGCATCTCGTTGGCCCTTTGCCACAATGATGACAATTTCTGCTGGAGTGCGCACTGCGAACGGTCTCGTTGCATCCATGTTTCCTGGTTCAAAAATCGTTTCCCCAGTCCAAAGTCTCCTTTTGGAAGCTTTATCTTTAAAGTGTAGCCCTAAACTGTCCTGACTCTCGGCTGTATTCCAACTCTGTGGCTCCGTTAACAAGTCGGGGGCTGATGAATCAATAGAATTGGGGGCTGATCCTTAAAGAATTCCCAAATCCAGCTGGTTTATTGTAGAATCTCCATAGGAAATAAACATAAAAATGGTTTTACTTCTTTTCTCTTCCCCTGTCTATACTATGACAAGTTCCTTTTACCCTTGGTTAAAAGTCCCCTTGTCTACATCATGGCCCGGTCCGTACTGTCTATTTCCTTGAGTTTCTAGCACAATCTAGGACTCAGTTCTGCTTGTTTATTAATTTGTTTGTTCTCCCTCCTTTCCCAGGAGAGGCCAGAGCTGTGGTGGCTCGAGCTGGAGAAGGAATCTGATCAAATCTTCACATACTTTCTTCCCACCACTCCCTCCAGGGCTAGCTCATCCCAAAAATGACGGACAGGGAGAAAGGCAAACATCTTCTAACCTAGAATGAAATCCTTTCAGGGGTGGTTGCTACAGCTCATTATTTGGTTAAGCCCAATGGCCTTTGGTGTCCTCGGTGGGGCAGACATCCACGGGCTGGCGCCCCCATGGTGCAGGTCTGGGTGCCTCAGAAGGGCCCTGCAAGGACCCAAGTCTGTTGACTCTAGGGCCTCCTACCACTGGTGCCTCTCTCAGTGGGCCGCAGACTCGTATGGGGAGGGATAGGAAGAAGGAAGGAAGGGGACGGGAAGAGGGCTAACCGCAAGGGGACTCAACTCCAGCTACCTGATCCGGCATCCACTCCACCCACAGAAAACGCAGGAGCCCTGGCCTTACCAAACTGGGGGAGAGGGGCTGCTTCCTCTCCATTCTGCCAGCATTCTGTCTCCTCTCTCCTGCTCGGCTCACACAAGGCACACCAGCAAGTCCGTCCTCCCATTTCCCCTTCAAAATCTAAAAAGCATTTTGCAAGTACCTTCAAAAGATTTTTTTTTTTAACTTTTGCAAGAGACTCAAATGTGAGCAAATGATCTATGAACAAGGAAACATGGATAAGAACAGACCACTCGGTGTCCCCCTCCTTAGGCTTTCAGGACAAGAAAGAGCTGCCTTCTCTTCTCCATTGGAAGGGAAAGAACAGCCCCTTTCTTTATGAGAGCTGCATACCCACCCCCAGCAATCCCCGGTCCTTTTTTATTGACCGAGGGTGTGGGACTTCCATCCAGGAGCCCAGGCAAGGACGAACAGCTCCATTTGTGCCCAAGGCGAAAGCGGCCGCATACAGAGTGTGCTGGGCAGGTGGAAAGCCCACGGCGCAATGTGCTGAATCCCGATGGCATTTTCAACTGGGGGGCCAATTCCTTGTTTCCGTCTGGACAGACAGACGTTGCCTCAATGAGGAGCTGTGGATAACCGATCCCATGAAAGTGTCAGAAGAGCCGCTCTGGACAACCCCGGGGCAGGTCAGAGCGAATTACCGTGCTTCACGGTACTTTCGAAGAAAAGGCAGCTTTACTGCTTTCAAGTAGATACAGTAATGGGAACCAGGTGTGACCAGGAGAGGTCCTTGAGGGAGCAGCTTCAGAAACTAGCTAAGAATAAGTTCTAACCAGCAAAGTAGTTGTTTATACATGAATGGGTGAGCGTCTGTGATTTTAAATGTCCTATTTGAGTATCTCTCCCCACATTGTTTTCTCACTATCTTTCTGTACTTCCATGAGGACAGATTGCCTAAGCCAAGACTAACTTCCTCCCAGCCCTGTCCAAATTACTCCAAATCTCAGATGAATAGTTCCTCACAATCAAATATGTTTGCCTGAGTGGTAGGCAGCAAAGACTTCCTCACAAGGAAGCCTGGAGGAGGAGTTTAGCCAAAACTTCCACGTGGAGGCAACCTTGATCCCAGCCCCAGCCCATCTCAGAGGGAGCATCCCCAGACTTTGGTGCTCAACGATAGTGGATGAACTTAGCTGAGATGAACTATGCAGGGGAGAAAGGGGAAGAGCTGAAGGCTCCCCTGTGGGACGGGTCCTGTATCAGATCTTGAAATCGTGAATATTTCAGTTCAGGGATTCCTGGGGCACATGCTCTGAGGATCCAGCCAGGCTCCATGTGGTCCCAGAAAATTGAATCTTGTTGTTGAGAGGTAGCTCCCATACTAACAATGGCACAAGGTAAAGTGAAGAACAGAGGGAACAGAACTGGTGCAAAAGAATAAGATTGCTTGTAGCTAGAAACCCCAAGAGGCTTTATGAAGGAGATTTTTGAGGTAACCTTTAAAGCTAATTTAAGAAAACAAAACACCAAATAGGCTACAATGATAACGGATACATGAATGAGAACAGTTATTTGGAAAACAGTATGGCAAGATCTCCTATGGTTGAAGATATGCATTCCATCACCCAGCAATTATACATCCAAGTATACATGGTAAAAAAACAAACCAAAAAACCTCTTACACATGAACCAGACATTCAATGCCACTCTCTATGTAATGTCAAAAATTAGAAATGACCTGGGCGCCTGGGTGGCTCAGTGGTTTAAGCCGCTGCCTTCGGCTCAGGTCACGATCTCAGGGTCCTGGGATCAAGTCCCATATCGGGCTCTCTGCTCAGCAAGGAGCCTGCTTCCGTCTCTCTCTCTCTGCCTGCCTCTCTCTCCATCTACTTGTCATCTCTCTCTGTCAAATAAATAAATAAAATCTTTAAAAAAAAAACAAAACAAAAAAAAAAATTAGAAATGACCTAAATGTCCACTAACAGATAAAAGGATGCATAAATTGAGATATATATCCATACAATGGAATATTACACATAGGTGGAGGTGAATGTACTAGAGCTTTGTGTATCAATGTGGAAAAATCTAGAAAGCTCTGTTCAAAGCATATAAGGAGGGGTGCCTGGGTGGCTCAGTGGGTTAAGCCTCTGCTTTCGGCTCAGGTCATGATCCCGGGGTCCTGGGATTGAGCCCCGCATCAGGCTCTCTGCTCAGGAGGGAGCCTGTTTCCTCCCCTCTCTCTCTGCCTGCCTCTCTGCCTGCTTGTGATCTCTGTCTGTCAAATAAATAAATAAAATCTTTAAAAAAAAAAAAAGCATATAAGGAAATCTCTGACCCATCATTACTTGAGCACTAGGCTGACCAAGCAGAGACTTCAGTGGTTGCATACAGGGAATACAGGCTTTACACAATTAGTCCAGCAAAGTCACTAAACAGAAAAAGCAGCAATGACACAACAATAAAACAATAACCCCTTTAAGGAGAGGAGAACCTGATTTCCAGACTTATCACATTGTATTATTTACATCATAGTCAAATTGTTGAAAGGCAAGGAGAAAATATTGAAAGAAGCAAGAGAAAAATAACTCATCATATACAAGAAACTGTCAATCAAGAATTTCATATCCATTAGGACAATCCTTCAAAATTGAAAGAGAAATTAAGATATTCCCAGATAAACAAATCCAACAGAACTCACAATAAATGTGTATGAGCCAATTTAGCCAGAGATGGTTAAATCAGATTTTTTAGTCTAACTATATGCTATTTATAAGAGACACACTGAAATACAGGGACCCAGAAAAAGTGAAGTAAAAGGATGGAGTTAGATAGAGCAAGAAAAATAAAAATTGAAAGAAAAGTGGTATCAGTAATAGAGAAAATAGGCTTTAAGGCAAAAGGCATCATTAGAGATAGAGTTTCAATACATAGTATGAAAGGAAACTCTCCAGAAAGAGATGAAAATCTGTAACATTTAGATAACTAATAACTTGACTTTGAAATATATAAAGTTCACCCCTAATAACTGATAGTTCCACAATCATAGCAGATTTCTCTGTAACTGACATATCAAGGAGATGTAATTAGAAATGACTTAAATTGACAGTCTTAGTCTAATGGGCAAATATAGAGCCCTTCACTCAGTCATTGTAGTATTCATATTTTTCCCTTGGAACATATATAAAAACCGACCATGTGTTATGCACAAATTAGAAATTAGAAAATGATAGCAAAAATACTTTCAAGTTATAAATGCACCCCTAATAACTCATGCTTTAAAGAAAAAATTATAAGGAAATGAGAAATGAGAAAATATTTAGAACCTAACAATTAAAAATAACAACATCTCGAAGTTTCTTGATGCAGGTACAAGAATGTTAAAGAGAAAAATCCATTTTCATTTATGGCTCCTGTAAGAGCAGATGTAAACATCACAACCTATAAAGAATTAAGTGATCAGCTCAAGAGATTAGAGAGGAGAGAAACAACAAAGTAAACCCAAGTAAAGTAGAAGGAAAGCAATAAAGATGAGGACAGACACTAATAGGAAATGGGCATAGCGAGCATCAATAAAAGCAAAAACTGGTTCCTTGAAAAGACTGACAAAGTAGATAACTCTCTGGGAAAGTTGATCAACATAAAAAAAGTGAAGGTACAAATGAACACTGGTGGAACCAAGTTGCCACACCAGTGGTGGACCCTGTATCCAGAATGTTAGGTGGGAAAGAGATAGCCTTCTATCTTGTTTAAGCCACTGTCACTCTGGGTGTCTGTTTCTCACAATGGAAACTATTCCCAACCAACCCAGAGGGCTAGGCTGGGCATGGACGTGTCTGGTCATCTCAACTATGCCAGGCAGGATGAGGTTGGTGAGGGATAGGGAGGAGAGCCTGTCTCATGGGTGATCAGGTGAAGCTGTCTCTGAGAAGCACAAATGACAGGTGAGGTCACAGCCAGGCTGGGCTGAGGTGGCAGGTTGGACGGTAGCCAGGAGGAGAAGTGGTGACTGCAGCCCGTGCCCTGACTACTTTCAACAGTCTCCTGGCTTTCCAAATGGGCTCATCTTGTGGAGGCCAGACCCAGTGGGGAGGTCTGGTTCCTCTGGGACAGGTGATGTGGAATCTGGCTTGTGTTTGCAAGTTCCAGGAAGCCACCTCAAACTGGTTTAAACCATAAAGAAAACACAGTCCCTCATTTAGCTTTATTCTAACCCACAACTTCAATTATGGCTCCAAAGATGCACAATATTGGCCCCATGTGGTCTTATGCTACCCATCTCTCCAACAGCTCCAGATTCTTCTCTGGTAAGAGAAATGGCTTTATCAGTTCCACACGTTCCATTCTCACCCACACCCCCAGGGAGAAAAAGAGCTCCTTCCCTCCAGGCCTCCTTTACAAGTCTAGCATTTAGTGTTCTCTCATTGGCCAAAAATAGGTCATGTGTTTGTCTCTAGCCCAATCAACATGCCGATTGACTTCAGCCAATCAGGACTCCCCTCTGGAGCTGTTGTTAAATTAAATTGGACGATTACAGAGTGGCCTTCTCTGCGCATATATTGTAGAGGATGTTAATATACCTAACTTGTAATACTTTCAGGCGGTCCATAAAATTAGTATTTACTCACTTAGCTCAGTGATCAACCCTGCATTTATCAGTGGGAGGTATGAATGGCTGTTAGCACTAACCCTGAAAAGCAGGGCTCCATTCCCACCCCTGGGGTGAGAAATTTGGGTTGGGGTTCTTGGGGACTGGTTTCCGAGGAAAAGGGGTGGCATCAACACAAAACTCGACTCCCAGCCGCCTAGTCCTGGGAGGCAAACTGAGGTAGCATGTCTTAATACAGCTGAAGGCAGGGACCCAAGGAGGGCTAGACCTTCCTAATCACCCAAAACCCCCAAGGACAAAGAAGCAGAAGTGACTGTGCCCAAACATGACTTTCCTAGGGGGACGGCTCCCCATTTTGTGACCTCCCCCTGGGATCATCCCTAGGACCCTGGGGAGGGGTGGGGGACTGTCCCATTAAATGGCCACATTCAAAGTAAGAGGAGCAGGGAGGCTGCAGAGCTTCCCTGAGGCTTGGCTCCTGGTGGGTGACGGGGTCATACACACTGACAGGCCTTTACCCAAGGAGAAAAATCTTTCTAATAGCCCAGAAGAATGCCCTAATCTGACATCTCGTTTAGCAGATTATTGGGCCTGGCTTTGATCTCTACTGGGCATAATGAGTGCGCCTCTCAAGCCAATCAGCAGTCATTAATTAGCAGAGCGGTCAGCAGCTGGGCCTGCCCAGGAGTGGGGCCCTCCGCTCTCCGATGGGGAAGGCGAGATGTTTGTGAGCAAGTCAGACGCAGTGTGCAGCTATGGGCTGTATCAGGGTCCCCAGAACGGACCCTGAGGTCTCTCTGGGAAAGTATCCTAAGCGGGGCCTTCACATGACACTCATGACACACAATGCTGCCCAGGATCTGGGCAGTGAGCGATGGCTTCCACTCCCTGCAACACCTCACCCCGTAGCAAAGACCACAGCAAGCAGAGTGTGGGATACAACTACAAACACACTCCAATGTGCGGGGAGACCAGAGACCACCTGCTTGTGCATGGCCTCCTCCCTCAAGGCCAAAGGCTGCCTCTCTGACTTACTGGATCTTAGCCCCCTTTTCTCCTTCTTCTTGGGCCCTGCCATTTCCCCCTTCCATGTGGCCTTTAGAGTCCCTGGGAGCAAAAGAGAGTGGGTACTGGGTCCTATGGTTTCGGCATCTCTAACAGCCGTGGGACCAGCCTCACATTCCTACCTGAGGGTTGGGGTTTCAACAGAGACATGACCAAGGACACAGATGAGGAGAACCTGCACCGTTTCTCCTGGGTCAGAGGCAGAGTGAGGCAGACAAAAACTAGAGACTTAGCATGGGAAGAGCTGGATTCGTATGCCATCCTCTGCCACTCACTAAATAAAGAGGCCTGTGACCTTGAAGTAAGTCCCCTTAATTTCTCTGAATACTGGTGCTGTCCTTTGCATGCAACAGGGCTATTTTTCACATAGTGATCACAATATGAACGGTCCTTAGCTTTCGCATAACCCCAAAACACTGAGTAAACATGTGTATTTTAAGTGCTCAGATTACTAATACATTTTTAAATCAGTGAAACCAAACGTTACATTTATCTTCATTTCAAAAATTAATGAACATATAAAACATTAAGTGAAACATTCGAAGAAATATAAACATTAAACTTAATATATCAGAACAAATGATTAGGAGACAAAAACTTTTAAATAATTATCCAAATAATTATTCACAGGACTTATTCAAAAGATAACAGGATAAAGTAATTAACTGTGAAAATTAAATGTTAGTACTACTAACATTTAGTACTACTCTAAAAAAAAAAAATTGAAGATGTCCTTGTTATGTCATTAACAACTGAACATTAACAATTTGCATGCAAAGTTTTCCCACTGCAAACTTTTTCTGACTCTATACCATTTGGGGCAACAGTACACGGAGATAGTTATAAACTAACAGCAAATATGTTCTTTTGACACCATGACCATGGTGGGGAGGAATCTATCTCTTGTTTAATAAGTTTGAGAAAAGCTTTTCAAATTTTTTTTCTGGCAGAAGTGGACAAAGAATGAGACCTTTTAACTGATAGTAAACATTTATTTTTTATTTGTTTTAATAAAAGCCTTCTTTACGCTCACCAGTGATGGGCAGAGACTGCCACACCATTGGTTGTGTCCATCTCAATGCTCTTGGGTTCTTTGAACTAGAACTAGAGCTTCAGAAGAAGGTTTGCTATGCTGATTGGCATTTTCTTACCCCTCTTGAGAAGTATGGAAACACACACAAAGCTTTCTAAATGAGTGTCCCTTTGTTCTAGTTGAAATTGCAATGTGGCATATTACTTACCTGGGTGGTTTCAAAACAGAACTGACTCTGATATTAGATTCTTAAAAATATGAACCAACAGTATGACACTAAAAACTGTAGATGTGTGATATCTTAAAAACACAGAGAGACTAACAAAAACTGGCTTTATTAGAACAAGATGACTTGTTCTAGGGAAGTGGTTTCCAAGTCTTTTCTGCTGTTGGGACACTCTACTGAGGGACTAGAATACAGAATACCAGCAAAAGCGGGCCTTTTGAACCAAGGGCCCTACTCTCCCCTCCCTTAGACGACCCTGTCCCACAGACACACTCATGCACATTAACACAGGAGGGGGTGATACCTGAAGGGCTCTGGTGGACAGGAACTCAGCATTCCAGGTGAACTCCGGGCGCTTTCCAGCTCTGAACTTCAACGAGGTCAGGCAAGTCCTGGCTCAGTCACTCTGGCCACAGGGCTCATGCCAACCTTATCAAAACCTCTCAGTTCCTCCTGGTTTCTAGGGTGAGGGCTCTGATTCCATGACAATGGCTAGCTCTCCCATCCATCCTCACCACCTCACCCCTCCTCCTTCCTCATCAGCACTGATCAAGCCTCACCCCTGGACCCTACCTGCTGCAGCCCCTACAGTCCCCATCGGGGGCACAGACATCCCCAAGAAGGATGCGTTCAGGGACACATAGACACCATCTGCAAGTCTGCAGAGGGCTTCCTGTGGCTCAGGGCTTAGAGATGAGAGAGGGTCCTGCCTGGCTGCATGCCTCTCCCCTGGTGCATTTATTAATTTATTCAATGCATCGTTTTGCTAGAGGTTTATTAAGCACCACTCTATGCCGTTGTGCTAGGTGCTGGGGATACAGTGGTGAGTGAGACAAACAAGAGCCCTGTCCTCAAGGAGCTTACAGTGTAGTAGGAGAGATGAACATGATAAAATAATCACTCCGTTGAACTTGACAATGGTGTAAAAACGCCCTTCCTTTCTGTGCGGTCCTCCATATACATAAGAAGTGAAATCTAAGAGCCTTTAGGATACCAGATCTTCCCTTCTGGAAATTCTCACTGCCCAAGGGGCCTTGCAAAGGAGCCCAGCTGTCTGAGCATGTCCTCCGGGGCCATGGAGAGTATGTAGGCAATGGCCAAGTTCAATAGGCCCTTCCTCATGCCTGCCTCTCTGACTCAGGGCACCCTCAGGGGAATCTCAAGGCAACCCACCTTCCCTCACCTCATCCCACAGACAAACGGTGGCAGTACCAAAGTGGACCCAAGTTTTGTGGGGCCAGAAACTTACCCAGTTTAGGGGGCTTTCCTTAAGAAGTCAAACACAAAATTACAAAACTAGGTTAAAAAGTGAACATTCATGGAGCACCTACCAGGGTGGCTCAGTGGGTTAAGCATCCAACTCTTGATTTGGGCTCTGATCATGATCTCAGAGTTGTGGGATCGAGTCCACCACCCGGCTTTACACTGGGCATGGGTCCTGCTTAGGATTCTCTCTCTCCCTCTCCCTCTGCCCCGCCCCATCTCTCTCTCTCTCTCTCTCTCTCTCTCTTAAATTTTTTTTTAAAGTGAACATTTATTTCTTTAAAATGCTTCTCATTCTTTTCTAGAAGTCACATCAACTCCTTCATTTTTAAAAGGTGACAAATAAGCAAACACCAGAAAAATAATATTTTATCTATTTATTTTTATTTATTTTTTAAAATATTTTAATATATTTGACACAGAGAGAAAGAGAGAACAAGCAGGCAGAGTGGCAGGCAAAGGGAGAGCGAGAAGAGGGCTGCCCACTGATCAAGGAGCCCAACTCAGGACTTGATCCCAGGACCCTGGGATCATGACCTGACCCAAAGGCAGCTACTTACTGACTGAGGCGCCCAGGTACCCCTATCTATTTTCAAAGATTTTATTTATTTAATAAATAAGCAGTGGGAGCAGCAGAGGGAGAGAGAGAAGCAGGCTCCCCGCTGAGCAGGGAACCCCAAGCAGGGCTCAATCCTAGAACTCTAGGATCATGACCTGAGCTGAAGGCAGATGCTTAATCGGACTGAGCCACCCAGGCACCTGAGAAAAATAATATTTTAATAAATTAACTCCCTGACACACTTTTACAATGCTCTTTTATATTTTTGGCTGTGTGTTCTCTGATGGGCTCACCACATGCCCGCAATTTCATGCCATTTTCCATGGAGAGTACAGAATGGCCTTTTCTCTACCATGGCTGAGGGAAATATGTGCTTTGTCATGCAGAGTTTAGAAAAGTTTGTTTCAGCCTCAAGACTGATGTCGTGTGAATTCTTAAGATTGGTGTCAGTTGGGGGTAAACCCTTAACAGGTTTCATATGTGTTGCAAGATGAAAAGAACTTCCCCCAGGGACTCGCTTCCGGCTCTGGACACTTCAAATCTTGTTTCTCTAGCGCTTCCCACATGCTTCCCCTCTTGAGAGCCATAGGACCCACCCAGGCCCCACCTCGGCAGCTGGGCTAGCACTGGGGGTCATCTGAGAGTTCCTGGAAACCATTCCTCCTCAAATAACCTTCACATTACCCAGCAGGGACCCACAGCCTCCGTCGTGAACTATCACACACGTGGGCTGCATCCACACACTTACAGGCCCTGGGCCTGCTTCAAATGCGTCCCCAACTCCAGGTTCCCTAAGAGTCCCCAAGATGCCACCAGTTACCCCACTCCCTGGGACAGGAGGGAGCACGGGACAGAGGGGATGTCGGGATGAAAAGGAACAGCAGCCTCCGGTGACTGTAGTCGCAATAACGTGCTTTTGCAAGTGTAACAAAAACATGAGACCACACGAAAGCATCTCCAGGGCCCCTCCTGAGGCCTTGGAAGGACCCCAGCGAAAGGGCCCAGGAAGCACGAAGGGGCACAGCCCTCAGAGATGAAAGAGAAAGGACAGTAATTATCCGAGGCGGGGCCCCCAGGGCTGCAGCCTCCCTCTGCCACAATTATCTTAACAAGCTAAGTCAGCCCCAGATAAACCTGTCCCTAATAAACCGGGCTGTCCACGAGCCTAAAGCCCTGGTGAGGAAGGGGGATTTCAAAGCCCCAAGGCCGGGTCATCAGAGGCAGTTTTCCCCACTGCCAGCTATAGGCCAAGGCAGGGCCTGGCTGTCACATCTCACCAGCCCCCACAGGCACCCACACTGAGCCACGTACCCAGACCCGCCTTTGCCCCCCTAAAGTCCTCACAAACCCAGCACCTCATCTGAAAGAAACACACACCACCTTCCCCAAGAGCCATTCTCAAACACAGGACCAGGGTCTCCTGGGATTGAGGGGCAGCAGCAGGGGCAGGGGCAGGTGGTGCTGAGTAGGGGAGGCACAGGGGTGAGGTGGGGTGGGTGGGGCAGGCGAGGAAATGGGAAGACCCTCTCCTCCTCTTCTCTGAGGCAGGGTGGGAGCCATGCTGGGGAGTGTAGCCGATACCGATTTTTTTTTTTAACTTTATTGAGAAATACTTGACAACCATAATTGTATCGATTTAAGGTATACAATGTGATGATTTGTTACACATGTACATTGTAGGGCTAGTACTAAGATCAAGAGAGTTAATAAAGCCGTGGCCTTGCACAGGTAAGTGAACTCCTGCTCGTGTGATAAGAACACTTGGATCTACTCTCAGCAACTTTCTAGTCTGCAAAACCATGTTATGAACTAATCACCTTGCCCTACCTTAGATCCTCAGAACTTACTCTTCTTATCACTGAAAATAGTGTTCCCTTTGACCTACATCCCGCACCCCCCCATTTGCTTCTCCTCCCAACAGAATGGTAGCCAGCATTGCATTCTGCTTCTGTGAAACCCTGCCTTTCTTCTTCACAGCTCACGCCCACATCCAGGGGCCAAGGCTCTGCAGATCTGGAATGTTCTCTTGCCCTTCCCGCTTTCATCCTGCACCCCTCTTGCATCTGAGGAGCAGGGGGGCACCCTGAACCCTACTGTGGGACAAGATGCCGAGTCTGATTCAGCAGAGTGAGCCCTAGGTCTCCCCCGCCTCGCCTCACGTGACACAGGCTGGACAGCTGGGTCATGTCACCCACTGGCCCTAGCCTCTGCCCCAGGACAGTGGGAAACAGTGTGGGGGTGAGGAGTTGGGAGAGCTCTTGGGGCTCTGAACTTCTAATGGCTGTAGGATTGGCCAGAGTCCTGGCTCAGTGCCCAAACCCCAGGGCCAAGCCCTGGCCCAGAGCTCCCGCTCCTAGGTTCCAAAGCAGCGCAATCCCCAGGTCTCCCCAAGAAACTCGGCTGATCAGTGAAGGGTCTTCTGAGAATACAAAGGGGAGAGTCCCCGCTCTGGATTTGAATTCCAGGTCTTGGGAGTTTGGGAGTGGGGCAGGGGAGGGTACATAATGGCCACACAGACCGTTGGGAGGGAGGGTGAGAGGGTTCAACACTCTGAGTAACGAGAACCGTGAGCAAGCCGTTCAGCCGGAGCTAGCTGGTAGCAGGCCAGGTCTCTGAGGGTCTTCCGCTCAGGAAAACCCTGTTCTCTGTCCTAAGCCAGGGGGAAAAGGAAAACAGGAAACACATGTTCTGTAGGGGAGGCTGAGCACCCAGCCCTGAGAAGCCCCCAGGGAGGATCGGCTCCCTGCCTGGGAGTTGCCCAGCCACACCTGAGGACCGAGCCTGACCAGCCTTGAGGGAGAAACGTGCCTATCAGACTCATGTAAAAAGCCCAGAGCCCAGAGCCGCTAGGCCGACACCTGCCTTCTCATTCATCACCTCCTGTGCAACTTTAGGCCAAGAGCTTAGCCTCTCTGGTCTTCTGCTTCTTCCCCTGTCAAATAGAAGGCATTGTCCCTGCCACCCTCTCTACCTTGCCTTCCTCTGTGGCTTTGGAAATAATAAAGCACCACACATGTGGGAACACTATTTCTTCCGTCTGCATCCTTCAAGCCTCAGCCTCTAGGAAGCCTTCTGCGATTGCCCCAAAGGGAAGGCCTGACTTGCTCATGTGAGCCCCTCCCCTCTGACCTTCACCATCTACCCCTCCTCTTGGAAGGGCATGATGCATATCCTGCTTCAGACCGAAGTACAGAAGTTTGATCATTTTCTCCATAAACTCACAAATATCTTGAGGCCCAGCTGGCCTTGTTCTCCTTCATATCTTCCTCAGTGGCCAGCAGGTGTGTAAAGAAGCCTGGTCAGATAATAAGACTTGTCCTGCCCCAGTCCCACCCATGCCTCTTTCCCTCAGTCCAGTCCTAATCATCAGGGACTTTGGGTTTCACCAGCATAGTGATGAGGCACATGGGGAGAGCTGTCCACAGGACCCTGCAACATCCCTCTGAGATCACTCCCAGCTCCAGGAAGCCTTAGCTGGTCCATCTCCCCACACTCTCTCCAGATCCAGACTGCAGGCCTGGCTTACACACTGAGCTCTATTCCTCCAGGCCAAGCCTGGCTGGTTGGAGTGGGCTAAGTATAAGCCCATGGTGCACTGTCCCTTCGAGTGTGTCTCCCTGGGTCACTCTCTAGAGAGGGTCGAGGTTATTTTCCTCTACTCTTTTTTGGGAGCCCTCTCAGGACTCAGCTACAGCAACTGGCAGGTGGCAGAAGGGTGGGGGTCTGGTGGGGGGAAAGGAGGCCCGTGGCTTGGCTCTCCCCAGAGTGGGAGCTGGCAGAGATGGCCACCAGAAACCGGGGCTCTCTCTTCCATCATGTAGAGCCTTCACTTTCCAGCCCTTCTTGCATCCAGGAGGGGCCGCGTGACTTGTTCTCAGGGCTGGAGTGGAAGCATGAGTGGTCCCATCAGGCCAGGTTGATTAGAAGAGGTCACAATCGCTGCACCTGCCCCTCCCTGTCTGCCCATTGGACAGCTGCAGAGAACTTGGGGACGTAAGGAAGGGCAGAGCCACCAGACGCACAGAGCCTAGATCCCCGAATCACTGCATGGAAGGCCTCCTGCCAGCCAGCACAAACAACCCCCTCAGCCCCTTGTGGGGGGATGTTAAAGTTTACTACAATCAGCTACTGATGTTTTCAGATGAGTTTTATCAATGAGCATTACCCAAATTAAGTTAGCCAAATTAAGAAGAGCAAGACTGCAAGGAAAAGAGGGGTTCAACACCACAGATCTGCCAGTGTGGGATTTGGAGTGTGATCTGGGGCCACTCCCTCAGCCCTGCCCATTAGCTTGACTCCAGCTGGGGGAATGATCTGCATTCAGGACTATCCACTCCTCACTCACATTCCAGCTCCCCATCATCAACCCAGCCCTCCACCCAAAGCCTGCCTATGCTAGGCCCTCTAGGTGGGCATCCTGGGTAGACGCCTCCCCGGATTTCCACCTTTTGCACCACATCCTGGCCACTGCAGGGTCTCTCTGCTCTGCCTCAGAGCCTCACCAGGATCAAAGGTGCCACTCTTACCTGAAGCCCTCACTCCTGTCCCTTCCTTCCTCAGAGTTAGCTGAGCCCTGGGAAAGTCCAGGTGCCAGATGGGTCCATGGCTCTCTCTGTGCCTTGTTCTAATTCATCCAGGGAGCCTGTGAGGGAGACACCTGGATCACCATCCTGATTCTGCATCAATGCTCTAAGTTTCATTTCACAGATGAGAAGACCAAGGCATGAAGTGGTAAGTAACTCATTCAAGGGCACACAACTCAAAGGTGATAGGGCCAGGCCTTGAATCCAGGTCATGTAGACTCCAGAGCCTACACATTGATGTCATTGTGCTGTAGGGCCTCACAACTGTAGGTGTTCAATAGATGTGTGTTGGATGATGGAAAAAGGCAGACAGATCACCCATGGCCAGATAAAGGCCCCTGGCTCCGTAGTGTTATGTGGCCCTAGGACATTCTGAGAGGTCTTCCTGGAGGAGGCAGCACTCAGGCCAACATCTTCTCACTGGGCCTGGTTCTCCTTCCAAGATTCTGTCAATTGATCAGGGGTGTGTGCGTATGGAATTTGCATACTCTGGGATATAGAAATACACAAGAAGAGGCTTCAGAAAAGCACTGGCCTATAGAAATACCATGCAAGCCACAAATATCATTTAAAATTCTCTAGTAGTTACATTAAAAAAGGAAAAAGAAACATGCAAAATTAACTTTAATAACGTATTTTGCGTTATCCATCATATAAGTCATCTTAATAAGTTCAACATATAATCAATGTAAAAAAATTAGTAACAAGTCATCTTACATCCTTTTTTTTTTGAACTAAGCCTTTATCTATTGTACATGAATGATATATCTCAATTCAAGCTAGCCACGTTTTAAGTGGTCTGGAGCCACGAGTGGCTCCCGGCCACTGCATAGGGCAGGGAAGCTCTGGTGAGGGTCTGGGCTTATAGGTCAACCCAACCCCTGGGAACCAGGCTGTAGGACACGGTGGGTCTCCCAGACCCAGGAAGACCCAGATGCTTAGGCCTGACCTCATCAAGAGCTACACAAGTCTGTAAGTGGCATACAAGGTAATACCTTCTCTACCAACACAGACCAGTATGTGTTAAAATTCAGGGAAAGCAGTAGATGGTTTTCATTTGCAGCAAGGTCGGCATGTGTTTGCCCTTTCCTATTTACGATAGGCCCTGTAGGAAGGCTTGCAAACAGTTCAAGGAGCATCAAGGAACCCAGAACTCATGGGATGCAGCTGGTTGTGTTCCCCCATTATCCCAGACTCCCAGGTTACCAGCAAGTGCAGATTCAATCCAGAATGTTCTCACGACCCAGGAACGCAGTTTATGAAATGTAAAAGAAATCTGAGCAGGGTGCCAGCTTGGGAAATTGTTGCCAGCTGCGGTATGTGGAAGCAGGGAGTGGGGGTGGGACCCCGGAAGAAAGCCCTGAGCCCTGCCCTGTGTTCTCTGGCATCCCTGTCTGGCCCTGGGGGTACCCCCTAAGAGACAAGTTTCAAAAACTCAAGTTGGCCTATGGAATGAGAGTAATATGATCCATCAGAGTCCAGTGGAGGCTAGGCTCCTAGACCTAGGGGTCACAAGTGGTCCTTCACTAGAAGGGTCTGCACTCCATGTAATGCTCCGCTGTCACCAGCCTAAAGGTCTTAATCATTTTTGAACCAGGGGCCCTGCATTTTTATTTTGCACTTGGCCTACACATTAACACGTGGCCCGGAGTGGAGGCCACTGCAGGAAGCAAGAAGCCCCTTCTGCGTGGGGTCTCCTGCCGGCTCGGCATTCCAGTGGCCTTTCCAGGGACCAGTCTGCAGGTCCAGGCTCTTCACACAGTACGAGGAGAGACCATCTGGAGGAAAGGCCAGAGTTGGCCTGACAAGGATTGCCCAGGACCGCCCTGAAGAAAGGCACCAAGACGTTGTATATTTTCCAAAGTTCCACTTACAATGGTCTCTTTTCATTTAAAGAAAATACCACAACCATTTCCTAGCAAAGGTTAAGCCTTTACACTTTAAAAAAAAAAAAAAAATGTTTTTTAACCTGCCAAGGAATGTGCTTTTTCAAGCTGACTTCCTGTCCTTCCTGAAGCCAAGGTTCCCTCCCCCTGCTTGCTGGGAGAGCCCTGGGGTCCTCTGAAAGTGGTGAGTGGCCAGACAGCCACTGCCCCAAGCAGGTCAGGAATGGGACAGAGGGCAGAGACGCAGGTGGCCAGGGCCTGGTGGCCAGCCCCTGGGTTACCCAGAACCAGCCAATCAGGACAGGAGCTCCTGAGGCAGAAATCCGCAGAATACCCCTCAAAGCCCCTTTTGGGCTGGGACCTTCACCTCCTGCACAGCCATAAGCTCCTCCTGCATCTTGTCCAAAGGCTGCTGGCCACTAGCTTGCACCCTCCGGTCCCTGTCTCCCTTTCAGGAAGCAGAGACTCCACTTGGGTGGTGTGAGTTTGGGGCAGGCCCCCTGCGGGACCGGAAGCCGGGGCAAGAGGACAAGAGGTGCCCTGGGAAGGAGGGGCCTGTGTGTGAGTTCCCTGCACACCTCACAGGGTGATCAGAGGGCCTGGGCAGTCTGTGCCTCTGGCCTCTGCTCTCCTCCTGTACCCTCACGGCTCAAGGACCCCCTCCATCTTCATCCATGCTCCAGCCTTGATCGCTTTATTTCCACCACTGCACAAACACATCGGCATTCCAAAGCCAGATGGAAGCGAAAAAAATCCCTTTTGCCCACTCGCCTCCCCTTTTACCCTGAAAGCAAACTTTCTGGAAAGAGCTGTCTCTCCGTGCAATCTCCAGATCACGTCCCCCTGTTCTTTCTGGCTTTTTAATTTTTTTAATGTAAACACGATGGATTTCCCAAAGACGCTGTGTCATGCAGCCAACCCTCCCACAAAGCAGAAACACATAAGCAATAACCCCGAAGCCCTCTCCATGCCCTTTGCAAACACTAGCCTCTCCCACCTTCCCAAATGTCATCATCCTGACCTCTGACACTGTACATGAGTTTTGCCCGGTGTCCAGCATTCTATAATCTGAATCGTGCTGCATATACTCATGTGTCTGGCTTCTTTGCTCGATAGTGTGTTTGTGAGTTTCACCCGTGTTGTTTGACAGGAATAAATAACCATTCTCATTGCTGACTAGTATTAGCCATTCTATTGATGATGGACATTTGGTTTCGGGATCTGAAATCAAGCCCCAAAGGCCATTGTCATACATGTCTTTGGAATTCCTATGAATGCATTTCTAGGGGGTGTATAGCTAAGTGTGGGCTGGCTGGGGCCTAGGGTATGCACGTGTTCGTACAGTTTTCAACTTATGCCGCCATCAGCAATGTTTAAGAGCTCTCGGAGCATCATGTCCTCGCCTGTGCTCCGCATTACCAGTCCCCACATGTCGTCGGCTCCTCCTGGGTCTCCAGCTGCTGGTCTGCTCTACAAACTGGGGTTGCATCAGCCTCCATAATTGCATGAACCCATGCGCCAGTTGCTTAAAATCTCTCTCTCTCTTTATGCACACACATGCACACGCACATAAACACACACACACACACACACACATATCCTGATGGTTCTGTTTCTTCTTGCCTAAGAGTGCTTTCAATTAATGTATGTCAAGTTTTATTAAATAATGTTCCTGCACCAATTAGGATGATGTTATGCTTTTTCCCTTTATCCCATTAATGCGATAAACCAAACTGAATGTTTTTCCAATGCTAAACCGAACTTGCATTTCCGTAATAAGCCAAATTTAGTCACAATCTAATATCTTTTGTCTACTTCTGGATTTGGTTTGTTAATATTTCTTTAGGGGACTCTGCATCTGTATTCATGAGACAAATAGGCCTGAAAATTTTCCTTCTTGTAATGTCCTTGTCAGGTGGCAAGGGTTTATGAGATTCAGAAAACAGGTTAAGAAATGTTTCCCCTTTTCCTATTCTCTGCAAAAGATCGTGTAATCCTGCCATTATTTCTTCCTTTAATGTTTGGTAAGATTCGCTACTGAAGGTGTTTGGGTCTAGAGTTCCCTTTGCAGAAAGCCCATATTGGATTGAGTAAGGATTCAATTTCTCTCTCCCTCTCTCTCTTTTTAAAGATTTCATTTATCCATTTACTTGACAGAAAGAGAGAAAGCACAATCGGGGTAGTGGCAGGCAGAGGGAGAGGCAGAAGCAGGCTCCCTACTGAGCAGGGAGCCCGACAATGGGCTAGATTCCAGGACCCCCAAGATCATGACCTGAGCGATAGGCAGACAATTAACCAACTGAGCCACCCAGGTACCCCTAAAGATTCAATTTCTCTAAGGGTTTTGAGTTTCCAGAATTTCTACTTGTGGGAAATTTCAATTGTAGTTTTTTCAAGCAATTGGTCCATTTCATCTAAGTTATCAAACACATCGGCATAAGTTGTCCATCATATCTTCTTCCTGTCTAATAATAGAATTATTATTCCATTATTATAGAATCTGAATTCCCTACCTCATTTTTGGTATCAGTTATTCATTCTTTCTTCCTCTCCCTCCACCTTCCTCTCTCTCTCTCTCCCTCTACCCCCACCCCCACCACGCCCCTCTCCCTCTCTCGCTCTCCCCCCTCTTGCCTCCATGATTGAATCTGCCAAGGGCTTGTTCATTTTACTGGTATTTTCATAAGGCCAAATTTGTGGTTCCTTTCTATCGCTTATCTGTTTTCTATTTTATTAATCCGTGCTCACATCTTCATTATTTTTACCATTCTACTTTCTTTGGGTTTAATTTCCTTTGGGTGTTGTTTATTTGGGTTGAATTTCTTTTTCTAACCTCTTGAGCTGGATGTTTGAATCATTGGTTTTCAGCCCTTCTTTTCTAATTTAAGCATGTAAGGCTATAAATTTTCTTCTAAGTCTGGAAAAAAAAAAGACAAAAATAAATAAATAAATAAATATTTTTTTCTAAGTCTGGAATTAACTACATCATACACGTTTTGCAATGTACTCTTTTTACTATCATTTACTTTAAAAAATTTCCCAATTTCCATTGTGATTTCTTCTTTGACCATCAGTTATTTAGGAAAAATATTGCTTAATTTCCAAACATTTGAGGATTTAGTAAGTTTTTTGTTGTTGTTGCTGATTTTAAACTTAATTCCAGTGTACTCAGTCAACATATTCATTTCATCTTGTGAAACTTGTTGAGACTTGCTTTGTGGTGTCACATTGGGCCAGTTTTTTTAAAGATTCCATCTGCACTTGCAAATAATGTATATTTGAAGTTGTTTGAAAGCTGTCTTCTGTTTATATCAGTTAATTCAAATTTATTAATCATCTTGTTCAAATTTTCTGTGTCCTTACTGTATATTTTTCTGTTGATATCAATAACCAAGAGAGATGGCCAAAAAACGTCTCCCCAGTATATGACTGTGGCTTTTCTATTTCTCCTTCAGTTCTTTCATTTTTGCTTTGGTTACTTGGGGGATAATATATTATATTCATACAACTATAGAATTGCTTAAGCTTCCTACCTAATTGTACCTTGTATTATTATGGAGTATCATTAACTCTACTAATAGCTTTTTGCCTTAAAATCGATTTCGTCTGATATAAATGTAGCTATCCTAACTTCTTTGTGCAGCTTATCACTTTTTCCCTTCCTATCTTTCTGTATACTTATATTTAAAGTATGTCTCTTGTAAACAGGATTTAGTTAGGTCTGGTTTTGTTATTTGCTCTGACAATGATGTATTTTAAGTGGAGTGTTTAATCCTTCTTATATTGATTGTTTTTTGTTTTGTGTTTTTTAAAGATTGTATTTATTGGGGCGCCTGGGTGGCTCAGCGGGTTAAGCCTCTGCCTTCAGCTCGGGTCATGATCTCAGGGTCCTGGGATCAAGCACCCATCAGGCTCTCCGCTCAGCAGGGAGCCTGCCTCCCCTTCTCTCTCTGCCTGCCTCTCTGCCTACTTGTGATTTCTGTCTGTCAAATAAACAAATAAAATTAAAAAAAAAAAAAAAAAAAAAGATTGTACTTATTTATTTGACAGAGAGAGACACAGCAAGAGAGGGAACACCAGCAGGGGGAGTGGGAGAGGGAGAAGTAGGCTTCTGGCTGAGCAAGGATCCCGATGTGGGGCTCGATCCCAGGACCCTGGAATCATGACCTGAGTTGAAGGCAGATGCTTAACGACTGAGCCACCCAGGTGCCCCATATTGATTGTTATTACTATTATATTGGGTTTTAGTCTCCCATCTTCTTTGCCTTCCACTTGCCCTGCCTGTTGTATGATCCTTTTCTGGCCCCTTTTTTATCAACTTGATATTTTTATAGTGCCAACCTGACTCACTCTTTCAAGTGGGTGTTGTTGCTTTTTTAAAATTTTATGTCATACGGTTACAACATCTATCTTTGACTAATCAAAGTGATAACAAATTAGTACTTCTTTTTTTTTAAGTTTTTTTTATTTATTTGACACAAAGAAATCACAAGTAAGCAGAGCAGCAGGTGGGGGGGGGGAGCAGGCTCCCTGCTGAGCAGACAGCCCAATGTGCGACTCGATCCCAGGACCTTAAGATCATGACCTGAGCCGAAGGCAGATAGATGCTTAACCCACTGAGCCACCCAGGTGCCCCACAAATTAGTACTTCTACCCCTTTTTTTTCTTGGATAATGCAAGGACCTCTCCCATCATCCCCTAACAAATGTTATTTATGTTATTTCAGGTATTTTAATTTGCTACCTATTTAAAACTCCACAAGATATCATCATTATTATAAAGGTAGCCAATATTCATTTACATTTACACATGTATTTACCTTTACTATTCTTCATTCCTTCCTGCATCTCCCAGATTACATTGGAGTTTAAATTCCTTCTGCCTATGGGGGGGGGGGGGTGGGGGGAACCAGGTGGTGGGTATTAGAGAGGGCACAGATTGCATGGAGCACTGGGTATGGTGCAAAAATAATGAATACTGTTATGTTGAAAATAAATTTTAAAAAATTTAAAAAAAATAAATAAAAATTCCTTCTGCCTAAAGAATACTGTTTAGTATTTCCTTTAGGGCAAATCAGCTGGTGATGAGATTGGTCAAATACTGCTTCTCTAAAAGTGTCCTGATTTCCCCTTTATTTTGGAAGGATAGTTGTGATCCCTAGGCTTCTACTTGGTAGTTAATTTCTTTCAGAGCTTTGAAGACATCTTTCTATTGCCTTCTGGCTCCCACTGTTTCATTGAGAAGTCTGTAGCCAGTCTGTTGGGTCTTTTCTCTCTGCCTGCCTTTTTTTTTTTTTTAATGTTTTTATTTATTTAGTTGACAGACAGAGATCACAAGTAGGCAGAGAGGCAGACAGAGAGAGGGGGGGAAGCAGACACCCTGCCGAGCAGAGAACCCGATGTGGGGCTGGATCCCAGGACCCTGAGATCCTGACCTGAGCCGAAGGCATCGGCTTAACCCACTGAGCCACCCAGGCGCCCCTCTCTGCCTACTTTTAAGATTTTACCTGTGTTGGGTCACCTGGGTGGCTCAGTGGGTTAAGCCTCTGCCTTTGGCTCAGGTCATGATCTCAGGGTCCTGGGACCGAGGCCCACATCGGTCTCTCTGCTCTGCGGGGAGTCTGCCTCCCCCCTCTCTCTCTGCCTGCCTCTCTGTCTACTTGTGATCTCTCTCTCTCTGTGTGTCAGATGAATAAATAAATTCTTCAAAGGCACAGCCCCCTTCGTTAGCAGACTGTGTGCTGGCCCGGAGCCCCACCCACCATCCCCAGTCTCTGGGTAAGCCTGTGGGAGAACAGACAGCAAAAAAACAGAGCTATGAAAATAGGCCTGCTGAACTCTGTATTGTAAATCCAATGCTGAGAAGTTAGGGAAACTAACAGTTTCCTAGGCTGTAAGCCCTAAGAAGAAAGGGAGCCGCTGGCATGGAACCAAGAGAAATTCAGAATGGTTTGGAGCAAGAGGAGGGCCAGAAGAAAGTTCAGAACCCGGACCTGCTGGAAACCTGATTGAGAATGTGGCCTGGAACATTCCTTTCTCAGTCTCCTGTTAAAGAGGGATTGGCATTTAACACCAGACACAAACCTCATATTGTCTGAGATTGCCACAGATAGGACTGCCTGTCTAGAAAACAGCTTGTCTGTCTTACGGCTCATCTGTATAGAGGTTACCTTCCTCTCAGCGAATCCCTTTTGCTGCCGTTACCAAGTTCTGATTAATGATCCCCGTCAGATATAGCTGAGGAGACACAGGTAGACCAGTGAGCCCTCCTAACCATCTCAGGGCAAGCCCCTTGGTCTGGGGCGGGAGGGCGTGTCAGCAGCCCCCACTCTGTGGCCCTCTCCCATTTGGGACTGGTCGTCTAGCTGTCCCACACAATGTGTATGCTGCAACTGGTCTCTCCCTGTTTCTAGAAAAAGACAAACATGCCCTGAAAACTCATCCACTGATCATCAGAGGGGAAAAGAGACTCACAGAATTCTGAACACCAGTGTGCAAATGGCCAAAAAGGTGTCCATTATTTTGGGTTAGGAGGACAGGACCCATTTCTCTGGTGTGTCCAGGTGGCTCCTTGGTGCTCTCAGGCAAGACCAGCCTGGTCTGAGAAAGCTAGGCTCCTCTCTCAGTGCCCCACCTCCCAAGGAAGACCAGGGTCCACCAGCACTAGGCTCCGGACAGATGACAAACAGTGCCCAGGTCTCTGCCGGGAGCCCTTGCCGGGCAGGGAGGACTCTGGAAGGCTCGAGCTCTATCCAGGCCTCCAGCAGCATCCTCTCTTCTTGGCCCCAGAGAGCAGAAGGGCAGCTGAGGGGAAGCAGGAATGAGCTTTTGGTTTTTCTGCATCTGCTTTGATTTTTTTGTATTTCAAGAAGAAAACATTCAGCCCCAATTCCCGGGGGGCGGGGATGCAGGGAGGACAGAAGCAAAGGCTATTTCTGAGCCTTCTGCTTCCCCCAAAAGGAAGGGTGTGAACAGCGCAAAGAGAGTCCAGCCCTCACTTCCTGGAATCGAGCGTGAGGGCGGCCCTTTGCCATTTGCAACCATTCTTCAATCACGGGATCTCACTGCTGGTCCTCACAGTAACCCTGGCAGGGGAAGCTGGAGGAGGGGGTGTACCCCCGCTTTCCTAGTAAGGAAATTGAGGCTCTGGGCCATTAGGTAACTTCTGAGAAAGAGATGGAATTCGGATCCTAAGGCGGGTCCTGTGAGTCCAAATCTCTCACTCACCAGTACCTCCACGAGCCTCTTGGGGCTTTACCGTCTTCACACCCCTGTTCCCAGGCGGAGCCCCTGCAGGCCGGCACCCCAGAGAGGACCTAGATCAGAGGGGAAGAATCCACTCCCTGTCCCAGCTCTGCCAGCGTGCGGCTGTGTGGCCTTGGACAGACACATCCCTGATCTCCCTGGGCCTCAGTGTCTTCGTTTACAAATACCCACCTCTGTCAGCTGATGGAGCCACAAGTAAGCCACCATATGTGAAAGGGCTTCGCAAACTGTAGTATATTCTACCAATATGAGTGATGTCCAGTATTACCGTCATGACAAGAGAGAGCAGAAGCACTCCCTGCTTCAAATTATCTCCCTGTCCTTTCTTCCCTTGGTGATCCAGCCTCTAGTTGCGTCTTTCCTCTTTAGTAAAGGCCAGATGCCCCTGGGAGGGGACACACCTCTAACCGGTATCAGCCGTGAGTTCCTCCCAGCCAATGAGCCCATCAGACACCCAGGGCTGCGGGGAGAGTTAACAGCAGAAGGGGGCCAGGGCCCACCTCCACAAACACCACAGGATACTTCACACAGGAGATCGTCAAAATGGTGTCTTCAGGCGCCCCTGGCCACCTTCCTTTTGATTCCACGCTCTGAGGGTTCTGGGAAGTGGGCTGACAGAGAGAGTAGGGAAGAGCTCTCCTGTGTCCCCCAGACACCCCCAGCCCCACTCACTCACCCATGTCGAGCCGCCTGGGGCCCTTCCGCTGACCACGGGGCCCGCACCAGGGACACCTTATAGGAGCAGTGCAGAAACCCCACCCGTCCACAGAGGGATGGGAGGACGGACACCCCGCTTGTCCCCCAGGTGCTCCCATGCCTGTTCTCCACCCACCCATGGACATAAGCCAGGCTGATTCCTCCATTTCCTGCCGTGGCAGCCAAGGCCAGCTGGAGACAGAAGTGGCTTCTAGCTATGTGGGTAGGTCTCTCACCTGGGTCCCTCTTTCCACCCCTTTCTGAGCTCCCATCCCCCCGCTCCCATCTCCCCTCAAGAACTTCTACTCGCTTCCCAGAGTTCCCGACGACCTTCCTACAGCCCTGGCTCTGGGGGTCCCCAGGGACTTATTGTGCTGAGGCCTTCGCAGCTTAACGTGGGACCTTCCTGATGTCAGCGCTGGGCACAAGGGCAGGAGTTCCAACATGGAGTATTAGGCACCTCGGGAGGGGTGCCGAGGACGACACGGTGGATCTGAAGTGATGGGAAAGAGGCCTTCCCTCTCCCCTCATGTCCCCTGAGCGTGGCCACCACTTGCCCCTGTTGTCAAACCAGCCCAGCCCAGCGGCCCCAAGAGCTGAAAAGGGAGAGCTCTGCAGCCTGTAAATTAACAAAATGGGGCTGAGCAAGAATTTGCCTGGAGGGCTCAGGGAAGGGGTGTCCCAGGTCCTTTAGAAGTAGGGTGAACCCCAGGCCCCTTGTTGGATGTCCTGTCCCGAATTCACAGCTCACTCCCCCAGGTTCACCCACCGGCCACAGCCCCACCCAGGAGCAACCTATCAGAAGGAGGAAGAAATAAAAGAGGACAAGTGTGAAGAAAGCCTTTTCTGGCTCTTTAATAACTGTTTTCCTAGGTTGTGTTGATTGTGTGCAAAGTATGTTATAAAAACATTCGACAATCCAAGAAAGAAAAGGAACAAACAAACAGGAAAGTCTTTTTAAAAACAGGTCCCAGGGGCGCCTGGGTGGCTCAGTGGGTTAAAGCCTCTGCCTTCCGCTCAGGTCATGATCTCAGGGTCCTGGGATTGAGTCCCGCATTGGGCTCTCTGCTCAGCAGGGAGCCTGCTTCCCCCCCTCTCTGTGCCTGTCTCTCTGTCTACTTGTGATCTCTCTCCCTCTGTCAAATAAATAAATAAAATCTTTAAAAACAAACAAACAAACAAAAAAAAAACAGGCCTGAAGCACAGAACAGGTTGATCCCATCTGATTCAGGAAAACAACTCCTGCCCCAAAGAAAGGTCGGTGGGCGTCTGTGTTTACATTCTCTTGGAGGGGGGCAGGGGTGACAGGGAAGCCCCAGTCTGTGAGGGCAGCCGCCTGTCCTGCTGTGATCGCAGGTGAACGGAAGACACGACTGCTTTTCTCTGCCATGGCCTGGTCTCCATTAGCCCTTCGTCCTGCAATGGGTCCATCCTGCCAGCAGAGGCAATGACACCTGAAAGAGGGTGTCACCCCACTGTTCATGGCCGAGCAGCTTTTAGGGACTTCAGTGGGAGGACCCTCCTTCCCCACCCCACCAACGTGGCCACCACGCAACTGGCGTGGCCAGTGGCATGAGAACGCAGGACATGGGCTCCCTTCAAGCAGATGTGCTGAGAGCTCGTGTCAGAGTCTGCCAGCTCCCTTGCTGTTTCTCCAGCCCTGAGAACTGTGTGCTCCACGCTGGGGCTGTCCTTTCAGTCAGGGCCCCAGACTGAGAAGACATAGGGCAGAGCCCAGCTGACCACAGCCATCAACGTGCGACATGAATGACAGAAACGCCACTGTTCTGTTTTTAAGATTTTATTTATTTATTTGAGAGAGAGCAAAAACACGAGAGATCGCAGAGGGTGAGGGAGACACAGGTTCCCTACTGAGCAGGGAAACCGATGTAGGGCTCTATCCCAGGACCCTGGGATCATGACCTGAGCCAAAGGCAGACACTCAACTGACTGAGCCACCCAGGCACCCTGAGACACTGCTGTTTTGAGACAAAGAGCTGTGGGGCTGTTTGTTACTGCAGCCTTACCTAGCAAGAGCTGACGGCAGGGTTGCGGGGATCGCGGGGGGAGCATCAGAGCACACACCTCCCCCTCCTTGCTATTCCTACTATCCTTCCTCCACAGCCCTGGGCTTGGAAAGGGTGGCTCTCGATCTCTTCTTTGTGATTACCTGAGCCCTTCCCATCCAGGTAGTGGTAAACTCTGCTATGTAATCCACCAAGCCTGTCCCCACACATGTTAAAGGAAGGTCTTTTAACAAACACTCCGTTTCTGCAAAGCCTCGATGTCCAAACCGTCATCTCAATAAAGAGGTCAAGACAGTCAGCTTGAGCCCCAAACCAAAGATAACCTACCTCTTCCCTACGGCTGGTCTTCTGAGGTGGGAGCTGCAGGAAAACCTGTAGGAAAAAAGGTTAAAAAGAAATCAGTTCAAAGGGTTAGGATGGTAAGTTTTCTATTATGTGTTTTTGGGTTTTTTTTTTTAAGATTTATTCATTCATTAGAGAGAGAGCATGAGCCAGAGGGGCAGAGGGAGAGGGAGAGAGAATCTTAAGCAGATTCCACACTGAGCATGGAGCCTGACATAGGGCTCGATCCCACAACCCCAGAGCATGACCTGAGCTGAAACCAAGAGTTAGATGTTCAACCAACTGTGCCACTCAGGCGCCCCATGTGTTTTTATAATTGTTTTTATATAAGTTCAGATTCAACTCTCTTTTGCCGATTAATTTTCCCCTTACACTTTTCAATTATGAAATAGAGTGGGCTGGTACCAGTCAGCACCTGAATATCCCCTTCTCTTAAATGTGGCTCTTTAAAAAAAAAAAAGATTTTATTTATTTATTTATTTAACAGAGAGAGAAGTCACAAGCAGGCAAAGACGCAGGCAGAGAGAGAGGGGGAAGCGGGCTCCCCGCATAGCAGAGAGCCCGACACAGGACTCGATCCCAGGACCCCAAGATCATGACCCCAGCTGAAAGCAGAGGCTTAACCCACTGAGCCACCCAGGCACCCATTAAATGTGACTCTTTGTGGTATTTCTTTTTTTCTCCTTCTCTGGGGTTCTTAGTCCTCCTGAAGAGGGAAAGGACACTTCACTACCACCCAGATTGCTGCAACAGGGCTTAAAAGTGGCCCTATCTGTGCCAGGTGCCCTTCTGGCCCCAGACTGCAACAAAATCATAGGCGAATGGAGCCGGGGAGCACTGACATAAACACTGAGATGCTCATTCAGCAGTCAGGTTGGCCACGTAGAACAGAAAACCCCAACAACAGTGGCCTAAACAATGAGAGAGAAGCATCTCTCTCACATAATAAGAACAGCAAAGGTTGGAAATTCAGAGCAGTCTAGCATCCGTACGATGTCAGCCAGGTCCCAGGCTCATTCTAGCTTTCTCCTCTGCTACTGGAGGGTGAGACTTTTAAATTCACGATCACAAAATGGTTGCCGGAGTCACCACCATCACACCCACAGACCGGGCAAGGAGGGCCAAAGGCTCTTGTGTGCACCCTGGATGAATGTCTCTCCCTTTTATAGAGATTTCGTGGAAGCCCAATCCAACTTCTGCTTATAGGTCATTGTCCAGAACTAAACTGTGTGGCGACGCCTAGTTTCGAAAGAGGCCCCAAAATGTAGTATTTAAGCTAGGCCAATTGCCAACCCCGCAAAAGTCAAGATTCTAGTTAGTAAGGAAGAGAAGAAAAGGGAGAGTTAGTTGGGTGTCCTGTCTCTTATTCCTAACACCAGTGTTCCCTTTACTGGCCCCCAGGCTGGTGGCTTCCACGGTTGTCTCCACTCTCTTTCTTATCATCTGTGTCTGTTCCCTCAGATGATAAACCCCTTCGCAGACAAAGACAAAACGCTACTCTCCCCTCCAACCCAACCTTCCAATCCTACAGTCCCAGTTCAATAAATGCACATTTTCAAGTAGAAAAAGAAATGACTCACTATTAACTATAGACAGATGGTCCCTAACTTATGGTGGTTCAGCTCATGTTTTTGTTTTGTTTTGGTTTTGGTTTTTGACTTGATGATGGTGCAAAAGCAATGCCCATTCAGTAGAAACCAAACTTGGAATTTGGAATTTGGACCTTTTCCCAGGCTAGTGATATGCGGTCCGACCCTCTCTCGAGGCGCTGGGCAGTGGCAGCCCCAGCTCCCAGGCAGCCTCGCGATCACCCAGGTCAGCAGCCCACTGCCTTACATCCACTCCACACCCCTGCAATAAGCTTGAGTCTCACTTTCAGGAGAGTATCTGATCCGTTACATGAGATGGGCAACACTGTTGTAAAACAAGCTTTGTGTTAGAGGATTTTACCTAACCATAGGCCAACGTAAGTGTTCTGAGCACATGTAAGGTCGGCTGGCATAAGCTATCATCTTGAGGAGGTGAAGCATATTCAACGTATTTTGATTTACTATTTTAAACTTATGATGGGTTTATCAGGACCTAAGTCCAGGAAGATTTGTACGCCTTGTGTTGCTTCCCATTACTTAACTTGAATCATATTCTAACCCTGTATTGTCATTTTGCATTTCAAAAGGGCATACGGTAACTCCTTAACTTGGTGGGTGGGTCGTAAACTCTCAAGAATCCGGAAGTGCCCAATCCAGTAACCTTGGTGAAGGGTCTGACCCGGGTTCTCCTGTTTATCAGTAACCACACAATAGTAATTTGATTCCTTTGTGATGCTCTAGAGTTTACACAAGCTCCTTCGGTCCCATTATCTCACTCGGTCTTTTAAATAACTCTTTTAAGTAAGTAGGCCTGCTGTAATTACGCCTTTTTTAACAGATGATGAAATGGGGACTAAGTGAAGGTACACGACTTGCCCAAAGGCACGCAATGAGTGCCTGGAACTTAAATGGAGGTCTTTGGACTTCAAGTCTGGGCCTTTTCTAAGGCAGTGCTGCCCAACGGAAATAGAACGTGTGCCACCTATATAATTTTACATCTTCTAGTATTCCCTTTGAAAAAGTAAAGAGAAACAATGAAATTAATTTTAATAATAAAATTTTATTTAACTCAAAATAGTGTACCTTCAACATGTAAACATGATAGAAATTATTAGTTATATATGTATACATTCTTTGGTTTTTTTTTTTTTTTTTTTTTTTTGGTCTTTGGAATTCAGTGTGTTTCTTACATTTTCAGCACATCCTCGTTCAGACTAAGCACATTTCAGGCGCTCAAAGCCACAAGAGGCCAGTGGCCACTGTAATTGCAAAAGTGCAGCTCTAATGTTTGAAGCGTCCATTTAAATCTAAAACTAAGCTGTGAAATTTCAGATTTCATGACCAATAGTCCTAGAAATTACCTAAAATAATTATCTGTTATTGATACATTTTTGTGGTAAAGAACTGTGTCTCCGGCAATAGCCTCAATGGAAAAAAAAGGGAGGGGCGGTCTTAGCATAGAGCCATTGCAGAACACCACTGCCATCTGGTGGCATCCTTCTGAATTGCAAGCAAATTCCCCAGGACAAAATCTTCCAGATTCTAGGAATGGGTTTTTCAAAGCATGTTCTTCTGACTGCATCTGATTTACCACGAAGTTTACTAAAAACGCACACCGCTGAACCCCCACTGAGTCAGATCCCAAACACCCACATTTTTAATAAATTTTCCGAGCGATCATCGTGCCTACTAAATCTTGACTTGAGAATCCTTCATCTATAGAGCACGCCTCCATAAGTCAACCATAGAACATTCCGGGGCAGTGTATGTCTGAAGGGAGACTCATTTTTTCAAGGTACTGCTCTCATATTTTGGGGATCATTCCTTTCTCTTTGCAGTCTGCTGGGTTCTATGGAGTCGTGTGTTGTTCTTAAATAGGAAAAATACCCAGTACCCCACCTGCCCAAGGCACAAAGAAAGCTGAAAAGAATTCATAACCCAATCACTTTTTAAAAGACTGAAAGAAGAAAGTTGACAGGCCATCCCTCCCTGCCCCATGCAACCTTGTTCACAAATAGGTGTAGCTCAAGGCTGCACCTGAGTCAGCCTCTCTACTGGGCCCTTCTCCCTGGCCCCTCCACATGCTACCGTGCAGCTCACAGCCCTCCCCTGCCTCTGAGACTTAGCAAATGCTGTTCCCTCCTTCTGGAACAGCACTCTACATCCTCTTTCCTGGATGACAACTCATCCCCTAGGAGGTAGCCCAGGTGCCATCTACTCAGGAACCCTCCCCGGGACACCCCCTAGGCTGGGCTAGGTACCCCCCTGGTGCCCTGCATGGTGGATTGTCCATGCAGGATCTGACCTCCTCGCACAACTCTAAGCTCCTAGAGGGCAAGTGTGTGTCTCTTTTCTCTATCTCCACAACGTAGCAAAAACCACCCCAAAGCATGGCATTTAAAAATATTTGCGGACTGAATAAATGTTTTCTGAGGCAATGAGTAGTCCGGTCTTTGAAATAATAGTGCCCATGTGTCTGGAAGAGACTAACCAGACAGCGCTCCGGCTGGTCCGTGAATTTTGCAGGCATCTCCTGAAGCCATGGCAACCAAACCTGACAGCTATCACTGTGGGACTTGGGGCCTGTGACTAACTGGGCAAGAGACTGTGGGAGGGGCTGCGATATGGACACCCACCCAGGAGGGGAGGGAGAGAGGGAGGGGTGCAGGGAGAGGGCAGGAACATAGCAACCTGGGAATGTCCTCACCGCCTCCCAGGAAGGGAGCCATTTCCCCAGAGGACAGAGGCCTGTCACATCTCGCCCAGCTAATCTGACAGAAGCCAGCTGCCTGGCTCACTGGGCCTACCCCCAGGAAGGCGTGTTCGGGCCGAGAACCACAGGCTGCTGTTTGCCCCCAGGGACGGGGCACAAGGGGAGGGTAATTGACTTGTCTCCCAAATTTATTTATTAATTCCTGGCTACCCCATTTGATGTGGTTTCCAGGAGGCACACCGTTGAAATCTGCCCCCTCCTTCGGCCCCAGGCAGGAACATGTTATACTCACCCTGCAGAGTCCCTGGGGAGGTGGGCAAGACCACCCCCACAAGGAAGACTATGTGCAGCCAGGGGCCTGGAGAGGGGTCCCACCATGCAGGCAAACAGCCCATTGAGGGTTGGGATCCCAGCAAAGGGACTTCCAGCCCCAGGCTCCAGCACCGGGGGCGGGGGAGGGGGCAGGGGAGCGGCTCAGGAGGCCCAGGTTAGGGACAGTCCAGCCACCTCCTGGGACTACACAGGGAACACCTCACACAAGTCTCACCTTTCTGCTTCAGCTCCCCAGCTGTGGGAAGGAGAAACCAGTGATGGCTAATGCACTCCAGAAGGCTGTGCCAGAAGATGGAATGTGACAAGGGGCGGGAAACTGCCATTCGCAGCAAAGGGGGGCCCCAAACTGGCAGGAGCGCAAATGTGGGGGGTGTTTCACACCGGCAGCAGAGTCGGTCTCCAAGCGCTCACCTGAGGCTTCAGCAGGCAAGAAAATCAGATTTGAATGCAATATTTTTTAAAATGAAACCTCACACAAAATATTGATAATGGCTGAAGGAAATACGAGATTTTTAAATAGAGGACCGGTCTTACTGATGCTCCCTTTTGCCTCAGGCTGCAGTGTGGAGGGGCCCAGCATTGCTTTAGGTCTGTGTGAGGATGTGTGAGGATGAAATCACGGGAAGGAAGGTACTCCTCAAATGTGCCAGGAGGATGAAGGGGTGTACGGCTCAGGGCATTCTGAGGAAGACTGCCACCAGCCAAACAGTACGTTTTGCTGGGGCTTGAGTTATTTGGGTGCAGCAAACCCATCGGAGACAGGAGCTCAGGTCCCCTGATGGGCCCAGAAAGCTTCCAGAACCTGGGAAAGCACAAGCAGAGCTGCCTGTGTGGGCGCCCAGGGAGGGAGAGGCAGAGGGGCGAGGGAGTGGATATAGAGGCTGGGGGAGGGCATAGGGCAAGCAGTACCCCCAAGCCCACTCGGGCCCTGGCCAAGGAGCCCCACAGCCTGGCCCATGAGTGTAGGAGCCCAGATCCTGGCCCACATGATTCATCAGGCCTCTGGCTCCTGCAGGCACAGCCAGTCACTGGGGACCCTGACATCATGCCTGCCAGAGAGGTTTACCATCCCCAGCTTGGAAAACTCCAAACTAGCAGATAATGCTGACTCCACAAGACTATAATCACCTTCACCTCCAGAAGGGAAGCCTGTCTGCTTAGCCAGACTCCTGCCCCATCACCCAGGACCTTCCCAAGGCCAGGAGCTGCCCCGACCTCCAGGACAAGCCCATTTTCCGGGGATGTTCTCAAGGCTTTACTTCATAACCGCAGGAAGCACTGAGCTCAGAATAGGCAAAGGGAGCTGCGGTTCCAGCCTGCAGAAGCCAAGGACATGGGGGAGGGACAGGGTGGAGTCACAGGCACAGCCAGACACCATCAGGCTTGCCCTGGGTGTTTGGGGCAGGGTGGGAGTGACAGCTAAGATGGTGTCGATACACTGAAGAGACCCAGCCCTTTAGGGAGGACACCTTTAGCTGTCTATGGCTGCCGTTTCTGGAAGGCCATCTGCACCAGGGGCCTCAGTTGGGCCTACGTTCACTCTTATTCCCTCAACAAACAGACACACACTATAGGCCAGGCCCTGGGGCCAGCAGAACCAGACTGCATGTGCCCTCACGCTGCGCTGGATGGACACAGACCACAGTATGCACACACCCAGGCTGGGCCATATCCTGCACCCCAACTCCCCCCAAGGCCTAAACAGAGATCACACTCCTGCAGCATGCACACGCTCTAGGGCTCCCTTCCTCCCCTGTGGATTAACACGGGCTTCCAGTGACAGATGCTGCTCGTTGTTGTCAGTGGATGAGATACGAGAAGCCCACTGCTGAGGCCAGGGCCACTCTGGGCAAGACGACAAAGGACGGGCCGGGTCGTGGGCTGGGTTAGGCCCTGGCCTCTGTCTCAGTCTCCCAGGCTCATCTGGTTCCGCAGGCCTGTGAGCAAGGAGCCGTCTCAGGCTGACATGACGTTGTCTGCTCAGGGGGATCCCAACGCAGAAACGGGACCTGAAGAATGTCCAAGGGTCATAAAATGCAGAGTGAATTCCATTCTGCCCCCTTTGCTCCCCAGGTCTCAGCTATTGACCCCTCATTAGCCCTACATTTCCTCATCCCAAATAGCCCCTGCCTTCCCCTTTTCTGCTCTTGGCAGCTTCCATCCCCCACCCAGCAGCTGACCTGATCACCCCGCCCATCTCTCTCTTCCTACACAACTCACTCCTTTCATTAGGTCACTCCTCCTCTCAAGAACCTTCAGTAGCTCCCTGTCGCCTGAGGATGAACTCTGGCTGGCACCCAGAGCTCCCTTGATATACCAGAGCTGCCCTTCCTGTTCGTCTGCCACTCCTCTCTTCCCAGACCCTCTCTAGGCCAATGTGGGCACCGTTATTCCAAGAAGTTCTTGCCCTTTTCCATCTCTGCATCTTTTGCAAAGTCCTCTCCTATTCCTGGAATGTCCTCCCCCACCACCACCACCAAATCCTCACCATCCTTCAGGGCCCAGCTAAACCTTCACCTCCTCCAAGAAGTCTTCCCTGATGATCAGAATCCACAGAAATTGTTCCTCTCTCCTCCTCTCTACACCATATGCTGCCCCACCCCTGTCCCTGATACACCTCTTACCGTGTTGGGGGCTTTGCTCTTCTTTACTAAATGCTACACTCCCTCAAGGGTAGAAATGGGCTGTGAGGGGACAGGTACAAACTTCCCTGCTTTTTCTCCCCAGCACGGAGCTAGGTACACTTACCCAGAGGCTCTGAGGAAGGCACCATGGGCTTCTCTCAGCCCTGGCCCATTCCAGCCATACTTGATCGTATGATTGTCATCTCCGTAACAGCTTGCCTCTGACCAGCCAAACTCCCTGTTCCAGAGGCAGCCCCCACTGGCCAGGGGCTTTGTGGCTCCCAGTCAGGCCAGGGCCTGCTCTGCTGGGCCAGAACCCGCGCACATTCCTTCAGAATTAAACAAGGTCCCATCAGCTCCGGGCTCCCAGCAACACCATGTTCCCATCTGCTTTTTTTTTTTTTTTTTTTAAGATTTTATTTATTTATTTGACAGACAGAAATCACAAGTAGACGGAGAGGCAGGCAGAGAGAGAGGAGGAAGCAGGCTCCCCGCTGAGCAGAGAGCCCGATGTGGGACTCGATCCCAGGATGCTGGGATCATGACCTGAGCCGAAGGCAGCGGCTTAACCCACTGAGCCACCCAGGTGCCCCCCATTTGCTTTTGAAAGTAACTTTTTGCCCTCCCCAGGGTATCGAGGCCCACTTGGTTCCAAAGGAAAATTCTCTGGTCTCAAGGCAAAGACCCCAACAGCCACAGGGGAGGATGAAAGGTCACATCCAGGATCACTGAGAAAAATGGACACAAAGCCTGAGACTCTACTCTCAACAGCATCACGCCTAGTGTCCAGCCTGTAGGACACCTAGGGTGCACACATGCACCTAGATGCAAATACAGAGACATACACACACACACACACATGTTGCCTCCGCAACGGCCCCACAGGTGGGCTGGGCAGCCTGGCCACCCTCACAAGGCTGGGCCTCTGTCCAAAGCCCATCCTTCCTCTTCCCAAAACAGCATCAAGAAAGGGCAAAAATATGATCCAAAGCATGGCGAGATTATTTTCATGCTCTAAGAGCCTCAGCCCCAGAGACAGAGTGTCTGTTAGCAAAGACAAAAGAGAAGAGTTCCCATCACACCAGTCCCACCTATGGCTGAGTGCAGTGGGGGAAACAGACCTGGGAGTGGGGAAGGGAAGGAATGGAGAGGTCAAGCTGCCACACATCTCCAGGCTTCTGGAACATGGAGACGGCAGCCTGACCTTGTCTGCTGGTTAGATAGATTCAAAGATGCCAGTCTTGGAGCTAAAAATGTTGGGGTGCTGTCTCCCGGGACAGCAGGAGAGGGGAGAACCAGAAGAGAGGTGGGAGGACCCTTTTGTCTACCACCCTGCGGCCAGCAGTCCCAGTGAGGGGCCAGGGCACAGGGCAGCAGGGACACCCTCAGTTATTATGGTCACACTTGTCACATATGCTCTGTCTGTGCAGAACCAAGCAAACAGCCTTGCTCTCAGCTTTGGGATCAGAAGGACCTGGCTCTCGATCTTGCTCTGCCACTTGGCCATGAGACCTGGAGCAAGCCACCTAATGCCCTAGGCCTTTGTTTGCATGTCCATGAAAAGAGGATGCTAGAATCCAGCTCACAGGAAAGCTATGGGGATTGAGCATGGTGGTCTGGGGAATCACATCAGGCCTGAGTATGTGTTTGAGCCTAAATGTGATTGAGTCAGACCTGCATTTGGGAAATCTCAGGAACCCCCTGTGCACAGAGCCATGAGACAGAGCTCTCAGACAGAAGGAGGGGGCTCCCAGAAGCCTTCAGTGAAGAGGATTGGGTAGTCATGCCAACTTTGGCTACAAGGGTCCCAGACTGCTCCTGGGTGGTGAGAATGGGGATAGTTTAAGACCACCCATATTTCCTCCATAGGCTCTGAGAGTAGATTCTATCGATATTTGAAGGAACAGGGTCATTATGAGATCAAGAGAAGCCGTAGTCTTGTGACTAGCCCAGTCTATAAGGCGGTTGGAGTCACATGACCTCCCTCCTTAAACTTAATCCATGGAACCATGATACTCTTAGGACCCTGCTCAGACTCAATCGGTATGGCTAACTGAGGTCACATGGCTCCTCCAAGCCACCCCGGAACCCTGGACAGTCATGTGACCTGGCCACTACCTGTCCAAACATACATGTCTATGTAGAAAACTGTGCTCCTTCTTCAATATTTCTATTAGTCAGGAAATTTTTGTAACATACAGATCGTGTTAGAACAAGCACTCTACTGCCACCTGCAGGAAATCTGCAGTAAGCATTACACACTGACCACCTTCGGAGCTAACATGATTACTGTAAAAAGATGAAAAAGATTTCCAAATAATAACAGTATCTATGATATGAAGAGCGCTCCCTTAACTATAGTGCCCTCGTGCAATCTTGTGCTTGGCCCTGCTTGTGGTCTCCATCCCCCCTAGTATGGGCTGAACTGTGTGCCCCCCAAATCCATACACTGAAGCCCCAACTTCTGGTACCTCAGAAGATGGCTGTATTCAGAGATGAGGTCTTAAAGAGGTGATTAAAGTAAAATGAGGCTGTTAGATGATCCCTAATCCAATGGGACAGGTGTCCTGACAGGAAGAGGAGACTCTGACACACAGGGAGACACCAGGGGTGCACGCATAGAGGGACTGCCACGTGAAGAAGACAGCAAGAGAAGCAAGAGGGTGGCCGCCTGCGGGCCAAGGAGAGAGGCCTCTGAGGAAACCAGCTCTGCAGTTGGACTTTGGACTTCCAGCCTCTGGAACCCTGAGCAAATACATCTGTTTTTTCAGTCACCGGGTCAGTGTCAGCCCCAGCTCCCAGAGCCCCTTCCTCAGTTACACTAATCCTCAAGACAGATTTGGAGATTTTCTCCAAATAAACCCATCAGGATGGGGGACAAGTGAGGTCCTGAAAATGGCGACTAACAGACCTGGCCCCCACCTGGCTGCACAAGCGTCCCCAACCCTCCAGTGATCCTGGTGCCAGGGGATCTGGAAATACTTAGGGCCCTCCATCCACAGCCATACCTGGATCCCTCACTTCACTCCTACATCACCCAGAGATGAGGTTCGTGAGGCACTTGGGGGAGACCTCTGGCTGCCCCGGAGTGGGGCTAGGGCACTCAGAGGAGTGATAGCAAGCAATCACAAAGCACCCAATGTGCTCAAGGCCAGGGTGAAGGGATGTACCCCAAGATTCCTGCCTGAGTTCCAAAAGCTCTGCTGTCACCCTGTAGACTGATTCTCCCAGATGGCCCAACTCTCACCCACCCTAGACTCTCCCCTTCCTCCAAACAGGGGTCTAGTCAGGCCTGGGCCACAGCTGCAGCCACAAATCCCATAGCCACACAGATGGACCCAGCTTCTGCTTCTGCTCCATCTCCTCTGAGAACTAGGAGTCTGGGCCTAGGTCCGGCTCCCTTCCTGCCCTCCGGCAGCAGAACTGGCCACGGGTGTGGCCCAGAGGCTGCCTCATCTTCAAATACACCAGCCTGGTCCCCCATGACATTGCCAAACATGAGCATTAAAAAAAAAAAAAAAAAAAAAAAAAAAAAAAGCTTTGAAAATGAAAATCTGGAGACATGGAAGGATTTGGAAAAGCAATTCTGGGGTAGGACGGCCCAGGACCCACCAGCCAGTCTGTAGAAATTGCTGCACTGAGAGACAGGCCCCAGCCTCAAGGCCTGAGTGGCCCTCAGCCTATAGTGCCCTCACCCTCCCTGGCCACCAGGATCCAGGATGAAATCACAGTAAGAATATATCTGCCCCAGGGGTCACCTGCTTGCTTATTTCCTGTGTGCGGGATTAGCTCCCTGCTGCCAAGGAGCTCACTTGCTCATTCATTCCACATACATTAAGCCCCTATTACCTTGTGCCTTGCAGGACACTGACTGCGGTGTGAGCATCCTCGCTCTGAAAGATGGGCCAGATTGAGCTATGGCAGCAGCCAGAGAACTTGCAGGCTGCTTGGATGCTGGAGATCATCCAGCCAGATCCTCTACAGACAAGGGACGGACACCCAGGAAGTGACATCATTTCCCAAGGTCACATTCGAAAGTGCAGAGCTGAGACCTGAACACTTTCCATGCCGCTAGAGGATCCCAGAAGCCCCAGTGACCCTGGGGCCGATAAGAGTGGACCTCCTGAGCTTGGTGGTCATTGCCAGGCTGTGTCCTTAGGGAGCCCAGCTGAGCCCAGAACGTGTTCCCCAGCCAGGGCTCCATATGGCCATACTTCCAATGTCACATCTGAGGCCAAAAGCCCCACACTTCCCCCACTTCCAAACTAGGAAGACAGGGCAGAATCCAGAGATGTCCAGATCTTCCCCCGCAAACCCAGAGATTCTCTAGCATTCCCTCTCTGGGGAAGTGCCACATCCCCCACCGCCCAAACTAGAAACCGTCCTTGACACTCCATCTATCACCTGCTCAGATAAGGTGCCCTAACCCAGGATGACCATTGCCTGCCCTCCCTGCCCCCGGCTCCCCAGAGGCCAGGTCCAAAAGGGCCTTCCATAGGATCATACTCAGTGAAAGAACAGGGGTCTGTGTCCCCGCCTGGAGAAAAAGCAAGCCTATGTCCCCCCAAAGAGGACAGCTTCGGTTAAAGCTCTGCTCTCAGCAAACCAGCTCTGTGTTCAACTCTCGAACTGTCGTAGCTCCCTGAAGCAGGCATCCCGAAATTAGCTTGGGGCAAGGACCGGGGAGTCAGGGCACACATCTCGAAACACCCAGAATGACAGCTCTGCCCCATTTCACAACAGCAGAGAGGAGGACTAGCCACAGCCAGCCAGCAGGCATGAGGCCCATACTGCTGGGCCGACACCACATTTTAGTTTGAAGTTTGTTGTCTACAAAACATTCGGACAGTTCACACTAAAGTCCAGATTTGAGGGACGCCTGGGTGGCTCAGTTGGTTAAGCAGCTGCCTTCGGCTCGGGTCATGATCCCAGCGTCCTGGGATCGAGTCCCACATCGGGCTCCTTGCTCAGCGGAGAGCCTGCTTCTCCCTCTGCCTCTGCCTGCCTATGCTTGCTCTCTCCCCCTCTCTCTCTCTCTGATAAATAAATTAAAAAAAAAAAATCTTTAAAGTCCAGATTTGAAAATAGGACCGCCGGCTTCCCTGGGTGGTCATGGCCCCCCTGTAGCACCCCCTGCTGCAGACGGGGTCGCCACTGTGCATGGAGCACCGTAGCTGCGGTGCCTACCACTGCCCCTGCTTCCCAACCGCCAGGCCCAGGGCCCTTACCTTCGTTCTGGGGCCTGTCTCTCCTCCCCTTGCATTTCCTCCTGGGTCCCTGTGCACGCTGGAGTTGGTGAATCCTCATTTTAGGACCTGAGAATAACCTTACTCGTGGACTAACACGGCTCCATGATGTGTCTGTTCACAGGACAGCCCATCCCTGGCCTGCAGTAGCCAAGGTGGAAGGAAGGTGCCAGCCCGCCTGGGATAGAAGAGAGGGCCACGGCAGAAAAGACAGCTTTGTCATACAGCCTGCAGTGGAGCAGGAGGGAGAGCCTCAGGGAGCCCAACAGACTGCTGTGCTAGAAGGGGAGGTGACCCTCAAACCAGGGGGATTGGGGGCTTGTGTTTTCCTTGACAGATTCTAAAGCAAGGTTCTTTTCCCTAGTACAAGAGCATCCGCTCGGTCCTTCTGTCCCCACCCCCCGACTCAGAGTTCCCCCCACCTATTGGCTGTGCCACCGGACAGGAAAGGTGTGGGTGGGACTGATGCCTGCACCCACCCCAGAGATCTCCAGCTCACCACTGAGAAAAGGCCACCAGTGTGGGAAGGACTTCAGCGGCAAGGAGCTTTCAGCCCCACGGTGACCAGAGGGAGGGAGGAAGCTGAAGCAGAAGAAAGGCAGGGGTAGGGGGCCTCTCTAGGGACAGGGGCCAAGGGCACATGCCCTCTGGGGGCCCTGAAGGGAGGGGCAGGGGGCTTCTCGAGGGACAAGGAGATGGAAAGATCAAAAGAGCAAATCCAACCGTCCAACTGCCTCCACGACTACCCAGACCACCAACTCTGTCTGTCCCCTTTGAATTCCCTCCCTGGAAACTAGAGTACAGCCCTGACATCTTTCCGCCCCTCACTTTTCTCCTACAAGCACACACCACTGCCAAAATGAAAAGCAGACTCCTTAGTCAAATTCACTCTGGTCACAGAGACACAAAGGGGTGACGTGGACGTCACCTAGCCAATGAAACCTTGAGTAGGGTCCCACTTCACAGCCAGGTTATGGACGCCAGACAGAACTACTACTGCCACAAACCCAGGGCTGTAAAAAACAGGCTTCAGGCAGAGCACAACTCTCCATTTTTCGGTGGGTATACAAACGTCGACTGATTTATCACTCGGCGGGCACCAAAGGTTTAATGAAAACTTACTGGCAGAAAACTCAAGGTTGAGAAAACTTTGAGCCATGTACTTCATATTTTCCTGCAAATCAGGACGAGGCAGCGAAGATTTCGTCTAAGCTGTGAGAAGACATCTTATTTGGGCTCTCAAGTGCCAAGTCCCCTCTGGTGCAGGGCGCAGGCCCCACCGTCCTAGTATGCCATCATTCCTGCCAACCGGCCGTGGCGGGCCACAGGCAGCCAGGAGCTCATCCAGCCTCCGGCAGGGTCTGCCAGGAGCCTTCTGGACTCTCCCGCCCAGCCCAAGCTGGGTCATTGACAGGCCAGAGTCAGAAGAACAATCTATGGGATGATAATGAGGACCACAGAGATAGACAGGACCTTCCCTGGCCCAAGTGGGTGTCCCTGTTTCTTCCTCGCAGACCCCACCAGCTCAGCCAGACTCCTGTCCCCTGGGTGTCTGTGTGTCACACACACACACACACACACACACACACACACTCCACTTCCTGGTCCTTTTTCCAGAAATCCGCTTGGGCAGCTGGGAATGACCTCTCAGGCTCCCTTTCTCACAACATCCCACACAAGCCCGGAGAGCAGGCTTTCTCCTCCGAAGGTTTACTGCCAATCCTGAAGGAAAGCAGAGTGGGAATGAGAAAATGAACGGCCTCGGGAAGACAGCCTTCCTCTGCGGCTTTACAGTCACCAGCCTGGCCTGCCAGCGCTAACGCTCTGTCCGCCATGAAGCCAGCCAGCCTCCCTTTTAACCTTCTCCCTCTTCCCAGCCTTCCCCCAACTGCCGACTCCAGGCCCTTCAACGGCCAACAACCTACTCTCCCAGCTTTGATTTATCTCCACCAGAGGGAATGCATAGTGAGATCCAGCCCCACTCCCAGCACCTTTTTAAAAAATTATCTCAAGCCCACCCAGGCCCGGACAGATGGAGGCACAAAGACACACCTCTGGATCCTAGGGACAGAGCTGGGGCCCACGCCAGCCACGCCACACACTCTCCCATACAGGACAGACCCACGGACACACTGACGCACCAAAAGTCTGCCCTGTGCTAAGAGACATTTGGGGTTTCTTTTGAGGAAAAACACTCTGCTCCAAAGAAGGCTCCTGACAAGCCGGGTATTTTTTTTTTTTTCCAGAGTGGCTGGATAAATTGCTTTTCTGCAAAAATAAACACAAGTGAACTGCATTAGCTGAGCGAGTGACACATTAGTTACAGATGCAAGGCCTGTCAGAACATTGAGGGAACAGCTTTTATTGGGGAAAGGCCGAGAGACTCATAAATAACCAGTTGGCAATCTCGCATAAACATTTGTGCGTTCTCATAAACACTGCCTACCACAAGCGCTGGCCCGGCTGCCAGTGCGGCCTGGAAGAGCCCTCCCACCTCTTCCTCAGAGCACAATATGGCAGCGAGGCGGAGGCTGGTCCCAGGCGCCTCTTCTCCCACAGTCCCAGCTCCTCAGACTCATGCTCGTGTGCCGTGGGGTAGAAAGAGAGATCTAAGCCCCCATCGTCAACATGGGCCAGAGGATGAGAATCGAGGGCCAGCCCCAGTGGGACAACCGGTCCACTTTCCTCCCTCTACACAGACTAGAAGAAGAGAAGAGAATAAAGGGATATAATTGCCCTGGGGGCCGAGTGAGGAATTCACTAAAGCCAAGTGAGGAATTTAGAAAGTACAGAAATGCCCACTGAGTACGACTCCCCTGGAGCCCATCAGAATCGTCAGAAAAGTGGGATGAGGGAAGCGTCACCCCAACTCCAAGAACATAGGCCACAGAGAGTGGCCCCTGCCTCGTCCAACCATCCACAAGCAGAGTCTGGGCTTCCTCCCACGGTCTCTTGGTCCTTGTCTCTCACCCTGGGGTTCTCTCCTCTGAGCTGAACACTTCAGAGCCACATCTAGGGCAGAGCGGGCCATGTGAGTGGACTCACGTCTGTCCTCTCCACTCCTCTTATGGTACCTGCCAACCCAACAAGCACCTGGTACCCTCATCCATCATGCCTCTCCCAAGCCAAATCCACTTCCTAGAAAGGATCCAAAGCACTAACTCACTCGTCCTAAGGTATGAGTAACACTCTCTGTGCTCCCTTCTCATCCCTCCCCCTCTCTTCTCTGCCACAGATGCTCAAGGCAGAGGGACAGAGTGTGAAGTGGCTGGATTTAAAGCAAATAGTTAACACTCATCATCTTTGCTGAACTTTTGAATCAGCCAAGAAGGGGGAGGAATTGCAATCTTTTCAGGGAAGCGAGTGTGGAGAGAAAGGAGAGAATGTCCACTGGCTCTGAGACCGCACTACAATGATTAGCTTCGAAACCAGCTCCACTACCACATCTCAGTAACTTCCTGTTGATCCTTCACATCCCACCATATAAAAGGCCCAAATCCTTAGATTGAGTAGCCTTCTCCTATAGCCCTCCTATTTCTTTATTTTTAGATTTTATTTATTTATTTATTTGACAGAGAGATCACAGGTAGGCAGAGAGGCAGGCAGAGAGAGAGGGAGAAGCAGGATTCCCCGCTGAGCCCCACTGAGCAGAAAGCCTGACGTGGGGCTTGATCCTGAGATCATGACCTGAGCCGAAGGCAGAGGCTTAACCCACTGAGCCACCCAGGCGCCTCAGCCCTCCTATTTCTTGACCTGGATCCATCCAGCCTTCAACTTGACTTCCCTCACTGACCCTCATGCACCTTGTGGTCCAGCCAGACAAGTTCATCCCTCCCCTCCTCAACCCTGTGTTAGAATTTTGTGCTTTCTTGTACCTCGGTGGCTCTTCCAAGAAAGCCTTTCTTTCCAGTCCTGCAAGTCCAACTCCAGCCCACCCTTCCAGACTCAACTGAAACGCCTCTTTAGGTCTCCCTCCTTTGACCTCTGGGAGAATTTTCTCTGTTCCTTGTTGCTGAGTTTCCTTCTTCTTCTAAGTTATTGGTCTGTCTGGCCCATCTGCCACAAGAAGTTAAACCTTCAGATCTGTGTCCTATTAATCCTTCAGGTTTCCCACCCTTCCAGGCCCTCACCAGCGCCTGGGACATGGTAGATGTGTTAAATCCATGAAGGAAGATGGGGACGGCGTCTAGATTCGTGGTCGTGATGGCGGTGGGGGTATGTGATGGAAATTGGCCAACAAATCCACCCCAGGCAGCCTCCCTTTTGGCTTTCATTCTGCTGCTCCACAAAGAACAGAGCTGTTGTTGCTTTGGAAGAGAAATTAAGATGCCAGGCAGGTAAAGACAGCCAAACACCATCACTCTATTGAATCGAGCTCAGCAGTCCAGGCTCTTTCTTCCCATCAACAAATGGAATGCTTTATGAGAAAATACAAAGCACAGCCCTAGATAGAAATATTGAAGGCTTCTTGGCCAGGACATCCCTCGGGAGGGAACACAGTGTAGCCATAATTTATTGCATTCGATATTTTCGCTTCCAATCTTATTTTTATAGACATTATTTCATAGGCTGCAAGTCAAACACAGATGGAAAAGATTCCGGCTTTGTAATAAGAGAAGGTTTATGGCGGGCCAGCCCTGCTGCTCTGGGTTTGTGTGTAAGTAAACCCGCATTATCATGTCCTTAGGTGGGGCAGGGAGATGCCTTTATTATGTGTTTGGACTTTGATCCAACAATTCTGCCTTCATCTCTCCCCTAGGCCAGGGCCTCCGGATACTCCCAACGGGAGGAAGTAACAAACACCGTACTGGGGCAAGAGGGAGGAGCCATGGGCCAGCCTTTGAAACGCATTCTTGGCTCTGGCCCAACCTGCCATTCCGTGGGTCTTCAAAGGGCTTTGACCCAGGGACAGGCCCTACACCCCAAAGGACAGCGGTGAAAGGAAGTGGACACTACGGTGTTATATGGATGACTCTGTGTTGAGTGATTTGTACCATCTTTGGGGACCGGGTGTGGAGATCGGACAACTGAGCTCATACTGACTGTAAAACACCCTTGAGATTTTCTGTGCACGGTATATCGCAGGTAGTCTCATCCAAAGAACTTGTTTTTTAAAGATTTATTTATTTTTTTGAGAGAGAGAAAAAGTGTGTGTGCGTGCCTACATGAAGCGGGGGAAGGCAGAGGGAGAGAAGCAGACTCCATGCCCAGCATGCAGCCCAACACAGGGCTTGATCTCAAGACCCAGAGATCATGACCTGAGCTGAAACCAAGAGTTGGACGCTTAACGGACTCAGACACCCAGATGCACCCCCACCACCCGTCACTACCAACAAACGTTCTTAAAAACATCATCTGGGGGTGCTTGGTTGGCTCAGTCAGTTAAGCGTCTGCCTTCGGCTCGGGTCATGATCCTGAGGTTCTGGGATCGAGCCCCTCTTCGGGCTCCCGGCTCATTGGGGAACCTGCTTCTCCTTCTCTCTCTGCCTGCAGCTCTGCCTGCTTGTGTTCTCTCTCTGTGTCAAATAAATAAATAAAATCTTTAAAAAATAAAAAATAGGGGCGCCTGGGTGGCTCAGTGGGTTAAAGCCTCTGCCTTCAGCTCAGGTCATGTTCCCAGGGTCCTGGAATGGAGCCCGGCATTGGGCTCTCTGCTCAGCGGGGAGCCTGCTTCTTCCTCTCTCTCTGCCTGCCTCTCTGCCTACTTGTGATCTCTGTCTGTCAAATAAAAAAAAAATTTTTTTAAAGATTTAAATAAATAAATAAATAAATAATTTTAAAAAATAATAAAATCATCTGGTTTACGATATTCATAGTCTGGATGTACTAAGGTTTGTTCAATCGGCCTCATTTGGTCTGCAGAGAGAAAGAGTGTGCTCAGGGAGAGAGAAGGGCAGAGGCAGGAGATGTAAGGAGAAAGGAGAAAAGGAGAGGGAGATAGAGAAGATGGAAGAGGACCAGACCAGAGCAGGGGGTCAGGAGGTCTTGGCCCCAGGCGTGACCCCCACACAACCACAGACACACTGCTAACAGCTCGCCGTTTGGAGTTGAGTGAGGGGCCTCGAAGCCCTGCCGCCCAGCCCTGAAGCCCCGCCGCCCAGCCCTTCCTTGTTTCGCTCTCCGGGTGGGCGGGAAGCTGCCCCCAAGAAGCAATGAGAGCGGGTGTCAGAGAACACTGGGATCGGGGAGGAGGGGGCAGAAGCCACATTCAGCTGGGAGGGTGAGAGGAAAGCGAATCAAGGCGGATGGGCCCCTCTGGGGCCTTGGGAAGGGTGACCTGTCCTACTCACCAGGATTCTGGGGGATTCCACTGGAGGAATGGCGGTGTGAAGTGAAATGTCATGAGAGCCCGTCCCCCGGCTCTCCAGCCATGGAGAGCCTGTCAGTAGGACTCTGGGAGAGAGGAACGCCCCCACCAACTGCCTGGCAGCAATGGTATCTTTGATGTTTTATTGTGCAGGCATTTCTACTGTGCACAACTGCAGGGGTACGATTCTGGGGGAGCCATCCTTGAGGGAATCCCTGAGTGTTCAGGCAGACCCGAGGAAAAGTGGATCTGCACCCCGAAAGCCTCTGCCCTCACTGGGCCCAGTCACTTGTGCTCTGCTGGGGCGGTCACACCTCCACGGCGGCCTGGCCAGGGATGGAAAGCTTTGCATCAGCAGCGGGTGAAGAATCTGCTTCAGGGGCGCTGGGTGGCTCAGTGGGTTAAGCCGCTGCCTTCAGCTCAGGTCATGATCTTGGGGTCCTGGGATCGAGTCCCACATCGGGCTCTCTGCTCAGCAGGGAGCCTGCTTCCCTCTATCTCCCTCTCTGCCTGCCTCTCCGTCTGCTTGTGATCTCTGTCAAATAAATAAATAAAATCTTTTTTTAAAATATTAAAAAAAAAAAGAAGAAGAATCTGCTTCAGGCAGCAGTGTGTGTCAGGAAAACCGTGCCTACCACCTGGGCTGCTTGAGAAATCAGCCCCAGGTGCCCAGTACAACAGACGGAAAACTGAATTTCGCAAAAGGTTATAACCAGGTGTGGAGGGCATGGTGCATTCTGGTGACTTCCCATCCTTGGGGAAACAGGGCACGCGTCCCCGATCCTCCCAGCACTAGATGTCCCAGTGGGTTCTTTGTCCATCACAGGGCTCTTCCCCAAGCCTCACCCCTAAAAACGAAGTTTGAGCCCTCTCTCTGTGCCCTTGGACTTCACTGTGGGAGCCCCCATATTCCCTTTCTGTTTAAGCCCATTTGGATTGGTCTTATTTTCTTCTAAAGATTTTATTTATTTATTTGACACACGGAGAGAGATCACAAGTAGGCAGAGAGGCAGCCGGGGAGTGGGGGGTGGGGAGAAGCAGGCACCCTGCTGAGCACAGAGCCCGATACGGGGCTCCATCCCAGGACCCTAAGATCATGACCCGAGCCAAAGGCAGAGGCTTAACCTACTGAGCCACCCAGGTGCCCCTGGATTGGTCTTCTGTTGCTTGCTGCTGCTAATGTCTCAGCTGATACACCAGACTAATTATGGACTAGGGAACATTTCAAACCAAAGAACTAAATCAGAATAAGAACGAGGCACCCAAGGGTCGGGGTTCCATAGGACTTCAGGAGAGAGACATAGAGGCAACTGCCAGACCCGCAGAGGACGGCCAGAAGCGGTAGCACCCTTAAAGGTGGACACGACCCACCTCTGTTCTGAGCCCCACTCTTCAGGAGACCCACATTTCTCACACACACATACACACACACACACACACAAATGCACACACGCACGCACATGCACAGTTAAACACATGACGGCCCTAGTCCTTGTGGAGAGGGCCCTCAGCGCGAGCACAATATGATCTCTAACCCTGAACATCCACGCTCATGGGTAACGCCATCCGGGCCCCAGCGAAATGCTTCTCCACAACGTTTGAGTTGCATCCTTGCATCAAGAGGAGACTGTGTTCAAATGCTATAAACACATGCGGGTCGTGTCGCTACTGACACAGACAGGGCCCTGCGCCCTGGAGGACGGAGGGGTGGAAGCACTCGGGGGAAGCCAGATGAATTCACTAAGTCCTTCCTCTCGCAGAGCAAGAAGGCAATAGAAGGAGGGCAGCAAACATGCATTTTCTTGCTTCTCTTTGTGGTTCCAGTAGTACTCCCCAATTAGCAATGCTACAGGTGTATGTGGGGCAGCCACAGAACACTTTCCAGTGTAAATCACTCATAATTCTCCCACATTTGCAGGTCCTATGCAGGTCAAGATACAGCATGTATAAAGTGTGAGCCTGATTCTTTACATTGGCAATGAGACAGATGTGGAACAACTATAGGATTTTATTTTTATAAAAATTTTTATCAGATCTAATAAATTGGCAAGACTTAAATTAAAAATTCAGCTTTGGAGCACCTGGGTGGCTCAATCGGTTAAGCCTCTGCCTTGGGCTCCGGTCATGATCCCAGGGTCCTGGGATGGAGCCCCATATTGGGCTCTCTGCTCAGCAGGGAGCCTGCTTCCTCCTCTCTCTGCCTGCTTCTCTGCCTACCTGTGATCTCTATCTGTCAAATAAATAAATAAAAATCTTTAAAAATTTTTTTTTTAAAATTCAGCTTTGTTGGGGCACCTGGGTGGCTCAGTGGGTTAAGCCGCTGCCTTCGGCTCAGGTCATGATCTCAGAGTCCTGGGATCGAGTCCCGCATCGGGCTCTCTGCTCAGCGGAGAGCCTGCTTCCCTCTCTCTCTGGCTGCCTCTCTGTCTACTTGTGATTTCTCTCTGTCAAATTAATAAATAAAATCTTTAAAAAAAAAAATTCAGCTTTGTTTAAATATTTAATTGAGATTTTAGTATTAGATAAAATGCATAGGCTATATTACTGGTTAATATGTGCCTTTTAATTCTAAGAGATAATTTTGAATATTTTAAAGAAAAGTAACTTGTCAGGCACCTGGGTGGCTCAGTGGGTTAAAGCCTCTGCCTTTGGCTCAGATCATGATCCCAGGGTCCTGGGATCAAGCCCCGAGTCAGGCTCTCTGTTCAGCCCGGAGCCTGCTTCCCCCACTTCTCTGCCTGCCTCTATGCCTACTTATGATCTCTCTCTCTCTCTGTCAAATTAATAAATAAAATGTTAAAAAAAAAAGAAAAGTAACTTGTCAAAAACTTATATGAGAGTTTTGATCTTTTACATTTTAATTTGCACTTTTTTAAATTAAAACACACAATGTTTTTTACGTTTCGGTTATCTATTGCTGTATAACAAAGCCCAAATTTCAGTTGTCGAAAAGAAATCATTTTTTATTTATTACAGTTCTGTGGATTGACTGGCTCAGGGGTCACTTGGTGGCCGGTGGAAGGGGTCTCACATGGCTACCGTCAAAAGGTGGAAAGGGGGCGCCTGGGTGGCTCAGTGGGTTAAGCCGCTGCCTTCGGCTCAGGTCATGATCTCAGGGTCCTGGGATCGAGTCCCACATCGGGCTCTCTGCTCAGCAGGGAGCCTGCTTCCCTCTCTCTCTCTCTCTGCCTGCCTGTCTACTGTGATCTCTCTCTGTCAAATAAATAAATAAAATCTTTAAAAAAAAAAAAAAAAGGTGGAAAGGGCAAGAGTCAAATGCAGGTTCATTTGTACAGACAAGATGTCAGCATCTTGACCCTCATAGCTGGTATCAGCTGGGATGGCAAGAACAATCCCAGTCTGGCTGACTGTCTTGCTTTCTCCTGTGAATTTTCCCCATGGCTAGCTTGGCCTCTCCATAGCATCTCAGTCTCAGAGGAATCCAGCTTCTTACACGATGGTTGCCTTGTTCCAGAGCAAGTGTTGTAACAGACCCAGGTGGAGGCTGAAAGGCTCCCTGGGCCCTCACCTCAGGAATCACACAGTATCACTGTCACTGCTTTCTGTGGGCCAAAGTGGGTCACAGGGACAGCTCAGATTCCAGACAGAGGCCTGCACGAGATCATAAACACCACTAGAGGTGGTTTACTGCGGGCTAGCTTTGAAGACTAGCTCCCACAGGCTGCCCTCTGGCCCCCCAATGAGTCACGTCCCTCACACATCCGAATGACTGTACACTCACCCTCCAAGGCCCCTGAAGTCTTGGCCAGGCCCTCAGTATCTACATCAGGTCCTGAGAAGAGGAGGCCCCTTGGGTGTGGTTGCTTTGAGAGGGTCCTTCTTGTCTTAATTAAAGGTCTGTGACTAAAAGAGACAAGTTGTCATCCCCTCCAAACCCCACAGATAGTAAGGAGGTAGGCACAGGATAACTGCATTAGATGCTCTCATTCAAAAAGGGGATGAAACCAGTGCAGAAAGCAATTCTGGTACCAAGCCAATTCCTTAATTAGCGCTTAATCCTATTCTCTGGAAGTTGGTTTCTGTGGTTCTTGGCCCTACTCTGAGTTAGCCTTCATTCTCTAGAAGAAATGGTCAGTGTTTGTGGCCAAATTGACTTCTCAACCTCTTTCTTGCCCATAATAAAGGATTCTTCAGGGGCGCCCGAGTGGCTCAGTCCATTAAGCATCTTCCTTTGGCTCAAGTCATGATCCCAGGGTCCTGCTCAGCGGGCAGCCTGCTTCTCTCTCTGCCTGTCACTCCCCCTGCTTGTGCTCTCTCCCCCCCACTTCTGTGTCAAATAAAAAAAAATAAAAATAAAAATAAAAAAAGGACTCTTCATTTTGAACAGTCTCTGCCCCTTTCAATCTAAGCTGAAAAAAAATTTTTTAAATATGTGGGTGTCTTATATACCAAATTAAAGCCTACTCCATGAGAGAAAAGGCCCCTCTCACCTGAAGCCACCTGTGAGGTTGAGTGAGATTCTCAGTCTCCAGAGAGGACCTAAGAGGTACACACTTACATTCTTAGAAGTCCTGGTATGTACACAAAGGGCCTAAAGACAGGCCCTTAAATATGAGGCCTTCACAAAGGGTCTTACAGCCATACCCTTGACTCTACCACACTGTACTGGCTGCACCTGGATTTTCTTTGCCCTGAGGCCAGTCATTGATTTTTGAGCTTTTTTGCTGGTTGGAATATAGACCTGGCCTCCTTAGATTTACTAATTTTGCTCCAAAACTTCTTTCGTTCATTTTGACCTTTTCCTATTTTATCTATTTTTCCAGCCTCCAATAACAATCTCCTTACTGTGTTTCAAAACTTCCATAACACTCTCCCCAAGGTTCATCAGCTTCTGCTCCCCATTTGCTTTCTGTCCCAAAGCAAATGCCACAGGTTTTAAGTTTTTGTTACAACACTTCCTTCCCACACTGCGGTAGTTGGTCTTCAAAGAAGGCCCCAGTGAACAAACCTCCTGGTATTTATGTGGTCTATGGACCCTGTGTGGTCCCCTCCACACAGAAGCAGGGCTGTGACTCATGCTAATACATGGGACACAGTAAATATATGTTGCCTAAGTTTTAGACATAGACTTGAGCTTCCCCTTCCACTTTTTTTTGAATACTTGCTTCTGGGAATCCTGCTACCATCTGGGACATCTAGCTACCCTAGTAGAGAGATCACGTGGACAGAGAAGGACCCAAGTATTATATGAAAAGAAGGAAAGGACAAGCTGTCCCAGCACCCAAATGGAGCCCTTAATGACTCCTGCCCCATCTACCAGCCAGCCACAACCACATGAGAATATCCAAGCAAAGCAGCAGAGGAGATACTCAGCTCTGCCTGGTCAACCCACAGACCATGAGAGATAATAAAATCATCTTTAATATTGCTTAAACCACCAAGCTTTGGAGTGTTTTGTTACATGGCAATAGCTAGCTAAAACAACTTTGAATACAATCACACTTTGTTTTTAATCCTATAGGTCATTACTGTTCCCTAGAACACAAACTATGAGTTCTCTCTTATAAAAGCATAATGACTGGGCACCTGGGTGGTTCCGTGGGTTAAGCTGCTGTCTTCCGCTCAGGTCGTGATCCCAGGATCCTGGGATGGAGCCCTGCATCAGGCTCTCTGCTCGGGCAGGGAGCCTGCTTCCCTCTCTCTCTGCCTGCCTCTCTGCCTACTTGTGCTCTATGTCTGTCAAATAAATAAATAAAATCTTAAAAAAATAAATAAATAAAAACATGATGACTGATTCTGCTGAAATTAAGACAAGAAAATAAATTTCACAGAATAAATACATGTTAATTTGTTAATTATGAATGTCTTTATTGTATTATTCACCCAAACATCACTAGCCCATCCACAGAACCCCTAATGTAGTCAACAATAATTCAATTTAGTTGTCTTCAATATTTTGCAAACTTTCAGTCATATAAAAGTCATAACTATATATGTAGTTTCAATTTTATCATTTGAATTTAAACTCGTCAAGGTTGAGGGATAGAACATACTCTAATGAAAACAGTTTGTTAGCTTGACTTACAACTTTTAAATATTTAGACATATGATCTGTGGACCTATACTTACACCCCTCCCCCCAGGAGTGGATATCACTAGAACCAATATAACAGGTATCTGATCAAGAGGGAGTGATCAGAGGTACTGCTATAGCCAGAAGGGAACTTGGATTCTTAACTCGGCCAGAAGGAACACCTGAGCAACCACCCCAGAAAAGACCAGAAATGAGCATGGTGCAGGCGTAAGGTGGGGTGGGGTGAAGTGCGGTGCCGGGAAACCCACCTGCCCCATCTCCAGAGCCAATCACTGCTCCATTGGCCAAACTTAAATGGCCTGGCCTGACCTAGGACCAGGTGTGGGAACACCACAGAGCTAAACACATCCCCAGAGTTGTCCCGAAACCTGACTTGTTCTGGAGTTCCTCCCATCCTTCCGAGGCCCCCAGATCCAGGCCCAGGGCCTAGTGCTAGGCCAGGAGAGATCTATAGTCAAACTGAGTCAGAGTTTTCTACTAACGAGTATCTGAGATTCATGCTTTCTACATCCAATCATTTTTACAGTGGTAATTATGCTTCCTTTTTATCCCATAGTTTCCTTCCAAGAATTATATCTGAAAAACCTTCATTTTTTCTTTGCAAAACTAAGGTGGGAAAGATCTGTGCACACATTTTCTCTCAAAGTGTCAAGTGGGAAGAAGAGACTAGGGGACAGAGAGGTTGAGTTGAGGATGTGGTGGGAGTTGTGGGTCTCCTTGAAGACCAGGAGAGCCAGAGGTGTGTGGCTAGGATCACACCTATGTCTCAATTCTTCAGGCCTGCGCTGGAAACAATCTGCTCCCCAGACCACACATGTCTGGGGCCTGGGTGCAGCTCACACAAACTTCCCTTGTGTGCCCATACACCTTGACACAAAGGATGGCCCCTGACACTGTCTTAGCGGGAGAAGCTAGGGAAGGTGGTCTGAGAACTGAGCACTTTCTCCAAGAGAAACAAACCACCAACGAACAGGACAAGCTAAACCATCGAGTCCTGGTAAAAATCAAGTTGACTCTTTCATTGGTTTTCTCACTAATCATCAGGTAGGGGTTGGGAGAAAGGCCAAATTCATTAGAGATGAATAAATAAATTATTTCTTTTCCCCCCAGATGAACTGAAGTGTGAGTTAAATTTTCAACCCTGTGACACACACAAAAATAGAGGAGCCGCCCAGCTCTGCCATTGGCCTTTCCAGCTGAAAACAATGACCCAGGCAGATGACAAGCCCTGGACCCTGGATCCTAAGTTGCCTCGTGTGGAACGGGTCATGGCAGAGCAGGACAAGGTCGCCCTTCCACCCAAGTGCACCCATCAGCCTTCTGGGCTCATGCACACCAGCTCCCCTCCTCCTGGCTTATCTGTGCTTTTTTTTTGAGGGAAAGAAGTTTCTAATTCTCTTTCCAGGTCCTTCCTGTCCGTGGCATTTGGGCTTCCACGTCGGGGCCACTGTCTCAGAGGTTGCTCAGATTCCTCCTTCCCCCGGGGAGGTGGGGGGAGGTGGGGCTTTGGGGTGTGAATTTAGTGAGGTCCAAGGGTGCCGGGTGTTGGGGTGGGTGTTGGGGCAGACAGGGGAGAAGGGATCCACACATGGGGAGGGCAATGCTGCCACCTGCTGGAGCCCAAGAGAGAGACAGTCCAGCTGTGCAGCCAGGTTCCCTGGGCCTTGTGGAACCAGCTCTTGAATCTTGCAGTCAAATGATTTGCTTCCTTTTTCCAGAACAGCATCCCACCTAGTCCTCCATTTAGCCATTTGGTTTACAGGTTGGAACAAGATCGCCATCCCATTTTACAGATGAGGGAACTGATGCCCAAGAGAGAGCCAAATGCCATCTGAAGTCACATGACCAGGATGGCATTTGGTCTCTGGCCTCCCAACCAAGAGCTGTGTCCCCTTCTCAGTGCTCAGACTAGGATGCCCCAGGAAACAAGAGGGGCCCCGGTATGAACAAGGTTGAGGAGGCTATCTCCAACCTCCAGGGAGAAGGTAGGAGGGAGGGAGGGGGCATGTACCGCTTCCTGCTAGGACCAACATATCAGGCAGTAATGGCAACCCTGCAGTTGCCCTGGGGCCTGACATATGCCCACAGTGCTTCTGTTTCCGAAGGATTCACACACACATTACCGCACAGATCATTTCGGCTGCTTTGGCTCTGTTTTCTGAAATGCCACAAGAGCAGGGAGGGCAGGGCAGGGCAACCCTGAGCAACACCTGTCCTGATTCACAGGGCTCCTCCATCCCCCAGACTGCCCAACCCACTCCCCTGCCTAGGCCCTACGTTGGTCCCTGTTCAGGGTTCTCAGGCTATGGCCTCCTTGTTTCCTGAGTCTCCAGGGCCCAGATTGCAGCTCTGCCCTGCATCCTGGTGGGCAGGACTCCTCAAGTCACAAGCTGTCCTCCAGAATTGCCCACATTCAGCTCCCTGTGCCCAGAGACAGCTGACAAGAGCACTTAGAAAGTGCCCAGAGTCTGCCCCATCCAAAGTCCCCATGGAAGGTCAGCTCCAGGCTCCTCCTCTTCTTCAGGAGGAAGGTCCACTTTCAGAGGCCACCCAGTTGCAGCCTGCTCGTCCCACCATGAAAAACTGCCACATGGGGAGATGACGGTGGGTTCAGACCCAGGGCTGGAGTCTGAGGCCAACGGGCCTCCAAAGGTCCCACCCTCAGGCAGCCACGCCAAACCTCCTCTCTGCCTCATAATTGCATCACTAAGAGAAGCAGCTCTGAGGGGGTCGGAGAGCAAACCATGAAGCCAAGAACAGTAAAAAAAAAAAAAAAAAAAAAAAAAGACTGTCTAACTCCTCTCAGGATGGGCATGGACTTTTCCACGCACAGAATCAATTAGACAGGGAAAGACATGGCCTAACAAAAAGTTGAAACTTCTGTAGGTCAGAAAGATCTCGAAATCAAAGGCAAACAGAGCTGGGGGAAGAACTTTTGTGACAATAAGGTTAACACCTAACCACATTTTTTCTCCTTGCTTTTCATGTCCTTGCTGCTTTTCTGTTGGGAAGATCAGGCTGTTTCTTTCTATGTTATAAAGGAAAAGGTTGGGCTCCTGGGTGGCTCAGTGGGTTAAAGCCTCTGCCTTTGGCTCAGGTCATGATTCCAGGGTCTTGGAATCGAGCCCTGCATTGGGCTCTCTGCTCAGCAGGGAACCTGCTTCCTCCTCTCTCTGCCTGTCTCTGCCTACTTGTGATCTTTGTCTGTCAAATAAATAAATAAAATCTTTAAAAAAAAAAAAAAAGGAAAAGGTTACTTCTTTTGAACCCTCTGAATTTTGAATCTATGAGTATATTACCTACCGAAATAAAAGGAAGGGGGAATGCACTATAAATATAAATGAAACAAAATATTTTAATTGATTCCATGTGAAGAGCTGACGAATGAAAATTTAATATAAAAAAAAAAAAAATTCCCGAGGGGAATTTCTGTCACAGTGTTCAGCCCAGAGACCAGAGAAAGGCAAAATTGTAAAACTAACTACATTTGTATCTAGCAGCTCCCACTCTCTGCTTCCATCTCACTGCCAAGCACCCCTTGCTCCTAAAGCCATCCTGCACACTCTCCCCCTCACCACAGTGGTGCTCTGCTCATGCCCTTGGGTGAGCTTTGCTCAGCTCCCCCATGCCAAGGTGCTGAGGACACATCCGTGGCCTCACCGAGCAGACACCATGTCACATGCCAACATCAGCACACAGGCCAAGCCCACTGTTAGGCAGTCCACACACAGCAAGTCACCACCTGGAGCGATCACAGGCTTTGAAAGAAAGTGAAAAGTTTATTGTGGTAACATTTTTTTATGAGGATCTAGAAAGCCTGAGTCCCCTCATATACAAAATAGGTAATTAGCATCCTCGAAGGGCCAGCATCTTCGAAGCCATTTTCCCCAATAGTAAGGGCTCCTGGAGGACAGATGGGGTCTGTTGCTATGGCTGCCCCCACTGAGGATGTCCTGTGGTCAGCAGAGGGCAGATAGGCAGATGACTGGCCGAGAAGGCCCCCAGCTTGGGGACACCCAGGTCATCTCTGCCTCCCAGCCCTACCAGCTGAGGGCTTCCCTTGGTCAAAACAGTTCGTAGGACAGAAAAGGTGCCTCTTCTCTGCCCAAGCCCCACCTCCGACTCCCACCATGGGGGAGCGAGTCCACTTGTCCTGATGTGTTTTGTGCACACCGGGAGATGATTCAGGCTGGTGTTATAAACCCATTAGTTCCAGTAACAGCAGTCTGTACCCCTCCTCTGACAGCTGTCCTCATCGGTCACCCTCACTGCCAAGATTCTCCATTGGCCCAAGCCTCCTCCTCTCCTGATCGACCTCCTGACCTTTTCTCCCCTCTCTTCTTGGCCTGCTGGAGTCCGGACAAGGCAGAAAGCTACAAACAGACCCCAGGTCTCCTGCAGGCTGCAAGATTAAATAAGGCTCAGTGGCTGGTCCCATGGCTGGCCCCACACCAGCCATATGCCTGAGAGAGCCTTCTAAGGCAGAGCCACAGTGCCACCTCGTGGTAGACAGCCACACATGCAGCCCGGCCTCAAAGAACCTTCCTCCATAGGTGTCTTCTATTTCACTCCAGTTCTTGGGGTATTCCCTAGGTCCCAGAAGAGCCCCATCCCTGAAAATTAAGGGACAACTGCCAAGCTGAGGTCCCAGACACACCTCTGACATGCACGCCCCCATACACAAAGCAAAACAGCTAGAAAGGGCCTGGGTTTATGTGTCAGAAAGACCAGGTGCTCCCGTGTCCTGTTTGGCAGATGTCTGAGCTCAGGCATCAGACTGATGCACTGTAAGTGCATACCCTCATGAGCCTTACATACCCTCACGAGCCTCATTATCCAGCCTCTAAAATGGGAGTGGGGAAAAAGGCTGCCAAGGAATGTATTAGCTAATAAAGGCCCTAGAGCTGCAGCTGGCCCTCTGCAAGGGTTCAAGAATCCTTTCCCTTCTGTCCGGGCTTGGCACCTAGAGAACACAGACTTACTCAAAGGCAGGGTTGAGGGGACAGCCAAAACCCAAAGCCTAGGATAGGAAATGATTCCCCCTCAGCATCTTCAAAAAACCATTCCGAGCTACTTCGTCTTACGCTCTTTGCCTCTCTCTGAGCACCTTGTTTAGGGTGACCAAGCCGCCTGGTCATTGCCAGAGGCTAGGGGTTTTCAGAGTGAGGGACAGTCAGCATTAAAGGTGGGGATGTCCTCGTTCAACCTGGATGAGTCAGTAGCCGCCTCCTTACCTTTCTTCACAGTCCAGTTGGCTAGGCCCAGGGACCTGCATTGTTTTTTTTAAAGATTTTATTTGTTTATTTTACAGAGATCATTAACAGACAGAGAGGTATGGGGCGCCTGGGTGGCTCAGTGGGTTAAGCCGCTGCCTTCGGCTCAGGTCATGATCTCAGGGTCCTGGGATGGAGTCCCACATCGGGCTCTCTGCTCGGCAGGGAGCCTGCTTCCCTCTCTCTCTCTCTCTGGCTGCCTCTCCATCTACTTGTGATTTCTCTCTGTCAAATTAATAAATAAAATCTTTAAAAAAAGAGAGAGAAATTTGAAGAATTGGCCATCAATGTAAAATGATGTTTTGTACAATAACAACGGCATCAGTCAAAACCCCTTTTGGTTACAAGTGACAGAAACCCAAGTCTGACAGACTAATGCAAAAGGACACTTTTCAGGACACCAGTGTGGCTCAGTTGGTTAAGCACAGGACTCTTGGTTTCTGCTCTGGGTATGATCTCAGGGTCATGGAACAGAACCCCACATCCAGCTCCCCACTCTGCAGTGAAGTCGGCTTGGGATTCTCTCTCTCCTTCTTCCTCTGCCCCTCCCTCACTCACTCCTGCTCTCCCTTTCAAATAAATAAATAAAACTAAAAATAATAATGATAATAAAAAAATAAATAAATAAAAGAATACTCTTTGAAAGGGGAGGCACTTTTCTGGCACACACAATCAAACCACAGAAGGAGAACTTGTGAAGCTAATCTTAAGAATCAGAGACACAGACAAACCATAAAAGACTCTTAATCTGGGGCACCTGGGTGGCTCAGTGGGTTAAAGCCTCTGCCTTCAGCTCAGGTCATGGTCCCATGGTCCTGGGATGAGCCCCGAGTCGGGCTCTCTGCGCGGCGGAGAGCCTGCTTCCTCCTCTCTCTCTGCCTGCCTCTCTGCCTACTTGTGATCTCTGTCAAATAAATAAATAAAATCTTAAAAAAAAAAAAAAAAGACTTTTAATCTCACAAAACAAATTGAAGGTTGCTGGGGGAGGAGGGTCAGGAGAGGGTGGTGGGGTTATGAACATTGGAGAGGGTATGTGCTATGGTGAGTGCTGTGAAGTGTGTAAACCAGATGATTCACAGACCTGTACCCCTGGGGATAAAAATACATTATATGTTTATTAAAAAATAAAAACTAAAGCAAAAAAAAAAAATAAATAAAAAATCAGAGACACAAACACTTCCAGACCTCTTTATCTCCTCTCCAGGTAGGTAGCCTTCATTCTCCCAGGCCAGACCCTCAGCTAGAAAGATGCCTACTAAAAAGAGACCTGCCGGGGACAGCAAGAAGCTCTAGACGTATACTTTTGTATGTTTCTAAACAAAAAGAGGAAAGGACTCTTCCCACATAATGCAAGAGAGAAGGGTGCCAGGTGTCTCAGTCGGTTAAGTATCTGCCTTCACCTCAAGTCGTGATGTCAGGATCCCGTGATCCAGTCCCATGGGCTTCCTGCTAGCAGGGACCATGCTTCTCTCTCTGCCCCTCCTCACTGTTTGAGTACGTTCAGGTGCTGGCTCCCTCTAAAAAAAAAAAAAAAAAAAAAAAAAAAAAAAAAAAAAAACCCTCTGGAGATAGAAACTCTGATTGGGTCATTTGGGGTCACATGTCATCTCTGAACCAACCAGCGTGCAGTTGTGCTTGTGCTCAGCCTGTGCCCGGAGACGCAGTATCTTTGAAACCAAGTAATAAAGAACAGGATTTATTGGACAATGTCGCTTTTCTGAAAACAGAACTCAGAATCTTACAGCCACAGAATCTTCTAGCCAAAACAGATCTTGGAAGCCTCAGCCCTGTCCCGACCAACACAACTTTCAAGCTCCTGCTGCGGGGCCCTTAGTCTTTCACCAGGCAACCCACCCCATTTCTCAATGGCGCTGATCCTTTCAAAAATAAAAGTTCTTCCTTGTCATCACCCTTGGGCTGTAACTCTGGAACTTCCTGTTCTTTCCTCTAGGTCAGTCATGAGTACGTCTACTCCTTTCACAGATATTTGAAAGCAGCACATACATCTCTCTCCAGCCCGCTCTTCTCCAGGATTCAGATTCCTTGGAGGTTCCCACATAGTCTTCCCAGATGGCTCATTGTGACAGGAGTAGGAGGGTCATCTAATCCCCCCAGATCCCTGAGCCCAGGATTGGTTGAACCAAGGACATGATGGGGAAATGCAGGGGACAAACGTAGGGAGGAAAGGGGCCCCCTAGTCAGGCGGCAGCATAAAAACACTTAAAGAGAATCCAGTTTCACCATTTAGGTTAGGAAGAAGAAAATAGATGAGATAAAAATAAATTCAGAAGACAACATTAAAAGAAGGCTCGGAGGAAAATAAAAGAACCACAGAGGGAAAGGTGGTATCACAGTTTTAAAGGGAAAGCACATCCTCATCAACAAAAGGGTGCGTAAAGGAATGAAATGGTTATGACAGAACAAAATTTTAAAACATTAAGAATAATTAGGGAATATTCAGGTAATAAAATAAGGATCAGTTAAATAAAAATATTTTTAAGTGACTTTAAACATTATAAGGTTAGAAGGTGAAGCTGAAGGCAACAGGACAGAGTCAAGCACCGGAAGCACCAGGCAGGGCCAACTGGGGAGTCTCCTGGGCTTCTGCTGAGTCTGGGCTTGCCTCAGGTCACCCCTACAAGTGCCAGCCATGCCTTTTGTCAGCGCCCCCAGGAAATGCTCCCTCCTCGAAGCGCCACTGAGGAAAAACACTCAGGGGCCTCCCCTGGAACTGGAGAATAAGCACATGCCCCATCAGCTTCAGTCAACCCAGGCCCCTCAGCGCCTGCCTGCGGGAGGTGGATTCTAGAGGCCTTGCGCCCATGGACTGCCACCTCAGAAACCCTCTTCACAGGCAATTCCACACAGCTGCAAAATTTTCATGTATATAAAATACAGAAATATTAGATATTTCTAGATATCTAATATGTTATATATAACGGTATGCTATATAACATCATAAATTATATATCACCTTATCTCATATATAAATTATTATGTACATGATTGTATATACTTTAGAGATGCATATCTACCCCTTGGACCAGCAATCTCACTCCAGAATCTATCTCAAAGGTATACTGGCCAAAAATTCAGAGCAAGGTGAACAAATCTCTTCATTGCAGCACTATCTCTGCAACTGGAAGGCTAAAAACCATCCGAGTGTTCATCAGTAGAGGAGTGGTACACCCACGCAAGTTGAGGATGTGCTGTACTAAGCAAGGAGGAGGAGTGCTCTCTGCCACAGCAAAATGATCTTCAGAATATGCTGTTACTAAGGGTTCGCTGCCTGGCTAAGTCAGTGGAGCCCGTGACTCTCCAAGCGCAAGGTCTGGAGTTCAAGCCCCACGTTGGGTGTAGAGCCCACTTAAAATAAGAAAGAAAAACAACCTAACCTACTGTTAGTAGGTCAGTAAGGAATAGCACACCTTTTGAATAAGAAGGAAAGGAAGGGTAACACAAGCATACGTGTGTATATGCTGACCTTTTTTTAAGAGAAACAATACAAGGATAACCAAAAAAGTAATTTTTAAATTACTACCTATAGAGAGGAGGAGGAAACAGGATTAAGGGACAAGCTGGATAAGCGGGACTTCTTTGAATAAACCTTGTTTTGTAGTTTTGACTTTGGAAGCAGGTAAATTTTTTTAGATAAATAAATGAAAAAGAAAAAGAAAAGGATCCCTGAAAATGTAAAACAAACTGAATCAAAGGGCCCTCACCATTTATAAAGTTGGTAACACAGCCATAACGGAAAAATTACTTTGACTTTAAAACTCAATACTTTGAATACTGCATTTGGAATATAAATTGAGGACAAAAGGAATCAATCACAAAGGAATCTTAAACTGCAATTAATAATCTTATTGTTAGATTTTTTTTTTTTTTTTTTGAGAGAGAGAGCGCGCAATGAGGGGGGATGAGAAGGGCAGAGGATGAGGGAGAGAGCAAATCTTAAGCAGTCTTCATGCCCAGCGTGGAGCATGATTCGGGGCTTCATCTCATAACCCTGAGATCATGACCTGAGCCAAAATCAGGAGTTGGATATATAACTGACTGAGACACCCAGGGACCCCAATAATATTATTTTGAAACAAAGTGTGTGTGTGTGTAGAAGGATAAATCAAATAAGTAAATTGAGTAATTATGTAACAGTTGTAAAGAACTAATCTGTTCAGAAAAGAAAAAAGATATCCAAATATAAAATTTAATGGCATAAATTTTATAATTTTAAATTTGAAATGGAAATATCACTATAAACTCAGACTTTATTTTTTTCTTTTTAAAAAGTATGCATTTCCTAGTTCTGTCTCCTGAAAAGACCTTGAAATAAGATAACCATAGAGGAGCCATCATCTGCTCTAGCACACAGAGCAGGTGATCTCCTAAATAACAATATTTCTCTGGTTCTTTTAGAACCAGGCTCATAGGAGAAATGGCATATTCCAGGATTGAAGAGAGAAAAATACAAAATGTTCTGGAATATCTCGTTATGGCTGGAACAAGAAGACTGTCATAGATCTAAGATTATGTCAGAAAGACCCACGAGCCAACTTGATGGCACTTTCTCTGGCCAAACACGAGACAGATCAAGCATCAACAGTGACAGCAGGGCTAATGAACCATGAGAATGTAACAGTCCTAAACACCGATGCAGCCAAAAATCAGAGCTACAAACTACACGAAGCAGGAAAAGGCAGAACTAAAAGGAGAAACTGAAAAATCTATGATTATATTTGGTTATTTTCATAACCTTCTCTCAAGAACAGAACAAGGAGAGAGAAAATCAAAGCTATTAAAGCTTTGAGCAACACTAGAAACCAACCTGATATCATCGACCTTGACAGAACACTCTGGCCGACAACAGCACAATACACACTCTCTTCACCTCCGTAAAAAAGCAAATGAAAAGCACGAAAACAACAGAGAAAGTGAAATGAAACTGAAATGAAATGAAACTGAAAACTGCATATTTGAAAAAGATAAATGAAAATGAAAAACCTCTTATCAGACTGATCAAAAAGAAAAAGAAAAAAAGACAGAAATTACCAGTATCGGGAATTTTAAAGACATCAGTACAGAGCCTAAAGACAAGAAGAGAATATTATGCATAACTTGATGCCAATCAATTGAACAAATTTAACAAAAAAGACAAATTTCTTGAAAAACACAAAATAGCAAAGGTCACTCAAGAACAGTTCACTTGAATAACCTCATATCTACTAAATAAATTGAATTTATAAGGTTTAAAAAAAAAAAAAAACTTCCCACAAAGAAAACTGCAGACCCACAGTACTTTACTAGTGACTTTTGCCAAATATTTAACAAAGTGATAATACAGGACTTACACTCTGAAAACTACAAAACATTGCTGAAATAAATTCAAGGCCTAGAGGCACCTGGGTGGCAGTCGATTAAGCATCCAATTATTGGTTTCAGGTCAGATCATGATCTCTGGGTCACGAGACTGAGCCCCTTGTGGGGCTCCATACACAGCACAGGTCTACTTGAGTTTCTCTCTCCCTCTGCCCCTCCCCTCCTCAAATAAATGAATAAATAGAAAGAAAGAAAGGGGGGAGGGAGGAGAGAGAGAGAGCAAGAAAAAGAAAGACAGAAAGAAAAAGAAAGGGAGGGAGGAGGGAGAGAGGGAGGAAAGCACCTGGGTGGCTCAGTGGGTTGGGCCAATGCCTTCTGCTCCGGTCGTGATCTCACCGTCCAGGGATGGAGCCCCACATCGGGCTCTCTGCTCAGCAGGGAGCCTGCTTTCCCCTCTCTCTCTGCCTGCCTCTCTGCCTACTTGTGATCTCTCTCTCTGTCAAATAAATAAATAAATCTTTAAAAAGAAAAAAGAAACAGGGAGGGAGGGAGAAATAGGAAGGAGGGAGGGAGAGAGGAAGGAAAGAAAGAATTAAAGGACTAAATAAGTGGAGAGATGTACTTTGTTTATGGAATCCAAAGACTCGATATTGTTAAGTGGACAATTTTCCTCAAGTTGATCAACAAATTCAATGGAATTCTTGTAGAAATCCCAGGACATTTTCATAGAAAATTTTCAAGCCGATCCTAAAGTTTATATGGAAAGGTAAAGGACCAAGAATGGCCTAAACAGTTTTGAAAAAGAACAAAACTGGAGGACTTACACTGTCTGGTTTCCAAACTTAGAGTAACCAACACGCTGTGTTATTGGCATAACATCACACTGACATATAGGTCAACAGAACAGAATGATAGTCCAGCAAAAGACCAACACATTGTTATGGTCAATTCACTTTTGACAAAGTGTCAAAGCAATTTAATCAGGAAAGGATAATATAATATAATATATATTATAATGTATTATGTCATAATACCATATACATATATTATATATTATATAAATATATCAATAAATGGTTTCAGAATTAAATGTCCATACACACACACACACACACACAAATTAGACCTCTACTTACATCATACACAAAAATTAACTCCTAAATGTAAGAGCTAAAACAGCATAAAATCTTGGTGATCTCAAGTTAGGCAAAAATTTCTCAGATATGACACCAAAACTACCATCCATAATAGAAAAAAAAATGGATAGATTGAATATCATAAAAATATTAAAAGTTTCCTCTTGAGGAGACTTCATTAAGAAAATAAAAACCCAGGGGCACCTGGATGGCTCAGTGGGTTAAAGCCTCTGCCTTCACCTCAGGTCATGATCTCAGGGTCTTGGGATCAAGCCCCACATCGGGCTCTCTGCTCAGCAGGGAACCTGCTTCCTCCTCTCTCTCTGCCTGCCTCTCTGCCTAGTTGTCATCTCTGTCTGTCAAATAAATAAATAAAATCTTTAAAAGAAAAAAAAAAGAAAATAAAAACCCAGACAGGTGGCTGCTTCAGTCAGGGGAACATATGACTCTTGATCTCAGGGTATAGAGTTCAAGCCCCATCTGGGGCAAGGAGTCTACTTTTTTTTTTTTTTTTTGACAGACAGAGATCACAAGTAGGCAGAGAGAGAGAGGAGGTAGCAGGCTCCCTGCAGAGCATAGAGCCCAACATGGGGCTCGATCCCAGGACCCTGGGATCATGACCTAAGCCGAAGGCAGAGGCTTTAACCCACTGAGCCACCCAGGCACCCCAAGGAGTCTACTTCAAAAAAAAGAAGAAGAAGAAGAAGAAGAAAACCCAAGCCACCAAAAAAAGGAGAAACTATTTACAAAGCATATATCCAATAAAGAAATTATATCTGCAACTCAAAAATGAAAAGACAGGGGTGCCTGGTTCCTTGGTTGATTAAGTGTCCAACTCCTGATTTCTGCTCAGGTCCTGATCCCAGGGTTGCAAGATGGAGCCCAGCGTCCTGCTGTGTGCTCAGCATGAAGTCTCACTGAGATTCTCTGAGATTCTCTGTCCCTCTACTTTTGCCCCTCCCCCACCTCAGCACACTCTCTCTCCTAAAAAGATAAATAAATAAAAATAATGAAGAGACAAACAACCCCCCCACACACACACACAAATGGCAAAAGATTTGAATGGACAATTCAACAAAGAAGATATATGAATGTTTAATAAGTACTCAAAAGGCTACTCAATACCATTACGTAATTCGCTATATGTAAATTATTGCTCAAAAAAAAAAAAAAGCCTGTAAAATAAAACCTAATTGATCACCTTTGGGAATTGTGAGGATATCAACTCATTATTCTTAAAGATTAGTAGAAAAAGGAAAAGAATCAAACAGTATTATCCGGGCTTTTCTAAAGTGAATTGTGCTTTAGAGAACCAAATAGTCAATAGGAAAAAAAAATAAAGAGGGGCGCCTTGATGGCTCAGTTGTTAAGCGCTGCCTTCGATGAGGGTCATGATCCCAGGGTCCTGGGCTGGAGCCCTGGAGCACTGGGCTCCCTGCTCGGCGGGAAGCCTGCTTCTCCCTCACCCACTCCCCCTGCTTGTGTTGTTCTCTCTCTACCAAATAAATAAATAAAATCTTTTTAAAAAAGAAAATAAAAAGGTTTCTTTTTCTTAGAATCACAGTCATTAATGCGGAACGAATAACAGAATTAGAAAATCACTATTGAGTAATCCTTAATAAAATAATAAATCTAGACAAAGAGCATCCCTGGTTGCTGAAACCATTAGGTTAGAGGCTGATGTGGAATTTAATAAAGGATGGATTAGGTTGACTATATTTGAAGTCACCAATAAAATTAATATCGTGAAATGTGGAACATTATGTACTTTCTCCTGTGATGCAATAGCACATAGTACCACCTAGAACATAATTTTGCAAAAAAAATTGAATCAATATCATCAAGCTTCTAGAGTGTATTATCAGGAGGGATCAAAGAACTTGTTATGGGGTGTTTTGAGGGTACAGCTTGCCAAATTCTCTGGGAAATTATACAGATCAAAAAATAAATATCATAGAGGCGCCTGGGTGGCTCAGTGGGTTAAAGCCTCTGCCTTCGGGTCAGGTCATGATCCCAGGGTCCTGGGATCGAGCCCCACATCGGGCTCTCTGCTCCGTGGGGAGCCTGCTTCCTCCTCTCTCTCTCTCTGCCTGCCTCTCTGCCTACTTGTGATTTCTCTCTCTGTGTCAAATAAACAAAATCTTTAAAATAAATAAATAAATACCATAAAAGGGAGTGAGGAAAGAATGAATGGGTATACCTTAAGAGAAAATTAAAAGATATGTTGGTCAAATGCAATGGGTAGACTTTGTTTCCATCTAAATTCAAGCAAACCAACTGCAAAAATACTTTTCAGGGGTAAGTGTGGAATTTTGAACATGGTCTAGGAATGAGGTGAAGCAGGAGCATTATTATTACTAATCTTACAAGGTATAATAATGATACCGTGATTATGCTTTTTTTTTTTTTTAAGTGGTTAGCTGTTGGATATATATACTAAACCATACCTTGACTTTCCTTTAAAACAGTCCAGTGACCACGGTGTAGGGGTAGGGGAAAATGTGGAAATGCATAGACAAAACAGCACTGGCAAGTTTTAGAAGTAATAATGGATGGATAGACAGGGTTGGGGTAAATATACGATCTCCCCTACTTTGGGATATATCTTCTGCAATAAAGAACTGGGGTTTTGTTCTGTTGAATTTTAAATAGGCTGTATCCATACAGATCCCAGCTGAGGTCTGACCTATGGAGAGTTTTCCCTCCCTGATTCACACGGAGACCACATGCTCAGTGTCTGCGGGGCGCACGGGAGAGAAATGAGTCAGGGGTTAAGAAAACAGCAAAGCGAACAGGTGGAAGGAGCAGCAGCTGGCATGTACCTCCGTGCTGTGGATTCATGGGGAGTGGGGGGACCCTAACGACCCAAAGATCCCATGTCCAGTCCAAAGGGAGCAGCTAATGTTGCCATGTGGGAATAAGGGCCCCAGATGGCCAGCTTCTCTTATTTTTCCATAGAAAGTTGAAATCTGGACAGTTCAGTAAGATCTCCCAAGATGTAGGCAAATTATTGCAAATGTTTCAAACACTTGGCCAATCAGTGCTAGAAAGCTAAACAAAACCTGTCAGGAGGCTAGATTTGTTCCACAGACTGCTGTTTTGTGATCTCTGACACCACACCATGTAATGCATTATACAGAGCTGAGATGCATTAGTAATTGTTGACATTTTTACCGGTTGGGTCACACGCTGGGACAAGTGAGGCTGCATACATCTGAAACAACCAGATCCTTTACATGCAAACAGCTGTCAAGCCAGGCATCCCCCCACACTGAACTCTGAACTGAACACAGGCACAAGATTATCTCTGTCGAATTGTATATTGTCAGTTGTCAGAATCATTTGTCTCTGGATTGTCTCTGCTTGTCCTCCAAATTCTATTGAACTTGCACTCCCGTCCAACTTTGTATGGTGCACAATAAGCCTGTCTTCATCCAGAGTAACTACAAAGCTAATGTCAGCCTGGGGTATGTCAGGGTTCTCTCTGCTACAGAACTCTAACTGTTCACCCATAACTTCACCCCTCCCTTCCAAGTTCATCTACCTTGTATTTACACATTTGCCTTCTTAAAGCCACCCTACGCCATACACAGGCCTAATCCACCTATGGTGGCCTCAATAATGCCACCTTCTCCTATCTGCATGGTACTGTTTGGTTTTTAGAGCATTCTCCCATAATATCGTGAGTTGATCCTTGTCACCTCTCACCATCTTGAAAAATCCAATCAGTGTCACATTAAAATGTGGGGCTACAAATCTTTAGTCTATTGTTTGTGTCTAACCCACTCCTAATTTCCCAACAGGGGATTTCTAGAGTAAATAGAAAAAGGACAACTCATTTCACTTCCTTCCCTCCCACCTCACCATTTAACCAGAAAAATAGGTCCCCAAACCACCAGCAATACCCAACAGGGACAAAAGCAATGTTTAAGACAAAGTTCTAGCCTTGAGAGTTGACAGGAAGTGGAACGGGTTGCCTTGTGAAAACACGTTTTGGTGCCACAAGTCTTCAAATAAGAGCTAGGGTTTTCTAGAAGGGTTTCCAACATGGATGTGAAGTTGTGCAGAATGATCCTACCTTCATTTATTTCTGTCCATGTGGGGAACCTGCTCTGTGCTCAGCTCGCAGAAGTTTCTGACCAGTTCTTGGAGTCAGTACCCTCGGACAGTCAGAAACATTCACTTGGCAAGTCTGATCATTTTATGCTTTGTGTATTTTAAAAACGTTTTTGGTGAATTTTCCTTTAAAAAGGGCAAATGTGGGGCGCCTGGGTGGCTCAGTGGGTTAAGCCGCTGCCTTCGGCTCAGGTCATGATCTCAGGGTCCTGGGATGGAGCCCCGCATCGGGGTCTCCGCTCAGCAGGGAGCCTGCTTCCTCCTCTCTCTCTGCCTGCCTCTCTGCCTGTTTGTCATCTCTCTGTTTCAAATAAATAAATAAAATCTTTGGAAAAAAAAAAAAAGGCCAAATGTTTCACCTTGCTCAAAAATGAAGAATCCATACAATGGAATATTAATCAGCCATAAAAAGAAATCAGGTACTGATACAGGGTTGGACATGTGGAAATCTTGAAAGCATTAAGGAAAAGAAGCCAGTCACAAAAGACCATACATAAGTTGTATGATTCCATTCAGATGAGAGTCCCCAGTAGGGAAATATACAGAAGCAAAGTAGATTATATAGAGAAAGTAGATTAGTGGTTGCTTAGGGCTGGACTGGGGAGTTAGGTCAGTGATAGCTAGAGGATATGGGGTTTCTTGATGCGGTGCTGAAAATTTTCTAAAATTAAACTAGTGATGGTCACATACCTTGGTGATATACTAAATATATATACTATTATATATATATATATATATATATATATATATATAAAATAAATATACTAAATCCCACTGAATTGTACACCTTAAAATGATATGTGAATTATTTCTTAAAATTGTTTTTTTAACTTGGGCAAACTTTACTATTATTTTTTACTATTTTAACTTTTTAACTTTACTATTTTAACTATTTAACTTTACTATTACTTTACTATTATTACTATTATTATTTTAATGGATAGACACTTGTCTCCAGGCCTGAGCTAGATTTCTCAGCATCCACTGAGTATGGGCCTGTGAGCAAAAGGCTCTAACTGGGGGAGGGCCTGGCCTCCGGTTAGGTGAGGAGGGCAGACTTCCACTTCGGTGGGTGGGCTTGAGGCTCTCCAACCTCAGTCTGGGTCTGGGGTTCCACTTTCTCTAATCCTTCCAGATCTTGCTTCTCAGCGCTCCAGGTAGATTTTCTATCTCAGGGTTTTACTACCATCCTGTCCAAAAAAAACCCAGCAGAAACCACTCTTCGTGGACAACGCGTTGGGGACGACTCTCGCCTGACTAAACTTGTTTCCTGCTCCGCCCACACCTCCTGGGGATGTGGGGCACCCATCCACCCCCATGGCAAAGCAGCCCCCACGCTTCAGAGAAGTGTTCCCGTGCTGGCTGCAAAAACCAGATTTCCTGCCCCCCTCAACCCCCACCCCTACTCCTCGCCCCGGGAGGACTTCTGAACCTGGCATTTGTGGCATGCGTGAAAGGACAGCCGCCACTCGGCATCACTAGAAAATGTCTGCTCCCGGGTCTACTGGCGACTGGCACCACCGCACACCGACCCCGGGGAGAGGAGGCGCAAGATGGGGAGAGGAAAACGCCCCGCGCGCATTTCCCAAACTCTGTGCGTCGGCCCAGGGAGGCCAGTGTGCCTGGAGAGGGGAGAAGGGCCCGCGGTGTCAGGGTGTCCGCAGTTCGGACGGAGGGGAGCAGCTGCTCCACTTTCGCCCTGCGCTGAGCCCCTTGGCCGCAACTCCCCGGAGTGGTCGTCCGGCTGGCGACCCGCCACCTACAGAGCGCTGCGCCGCGCCACGCCCCACGCGGCTCTGGGCTAGGGGCCGTGGACGGGAAGCCAGACCTCGTCCCGGCTCCGGGAGCTGGGGCACACCGGGTAGGTTTTCGACGTCTAAGCCCAGGCGGCGCCCCTCCACCGGTGCGGCGCGCCGGGATCTCTCTTCTACCTAGCGGGTACTTGTGGCCGGGGACTGGATGCGGGTAAAGGAACGGCCTGGGAAGAGAAGTAGCGGAAGCCTTATGAAGAGGTCCGGATTCGAGTGGCTGGGTGCAACAAGTAGCTTGCACAGCGGGTAAGAAGCTCCGGGGCGAGCTGCTTCCTGCCAGCGGCGGAGCGACAAGCGCAGGCAGGCAGTCAGCGACAGGAACTGAGAACGCTAAAGAGAGACTAACCGGTTCCTTTGGGTAAGGAGATAAAAGGGGGCCGCGGATGTCCAAAAGGGTCATGCTCCAGGTGAGGCTCGAACTCACAACCTCGGCATTGCTCTGCATGTACTGCTGTATAAGTACCGCGCGCTAACCGATTGCGCCACTGGAGCTCCGCTTAGCCGGCCTCGCGATGGCTCTATCAGGGTTCACCCAGGCCCGGTGCGGGCTTCGGAGGAGCATGCGCACTGGCGGTTCCGGGCTCCGCGGGACTGGATCCCGGCCCCGCGTCGCCTGCCTCTGCCCCGCGACCCCCGGAAGACTGAGCGGGGCGTCCTGCGAGGGTCTCGCCCGGGGATGAAGGGCCGGTTGGCAGGGCCGTGATGGGCTGGTCGCTGGGGCGTTGAGAAGAGCGCAGCCCGCCTCCCCAAGCAGCGCGGGAGGAGGAGCCTCGGCCGCCGCGTTCGGCGTCCTTCGGGAGTTTCGTCTGGGGAGCCGGGAGCGCGAGGAGTCGGGCGGGCGGCGGACGGCAGGCGGGCCTCGGTGCGGTGGTGACGCGGGCCGAGGGGTGGGGCCGAGCGGTGGGGCAGAGCGGGCTGGCCTCGGCTCACCGGCCGCACTTAGCCGGCGGCCGCCCCCTGCCCGCGCCCCGCGTGACCAGCGAGCGAGAGGCCCGGGCCTAGACTCCCAGCGCCGCTCTGGATGTCCGCGGAGCCGTCCAGTGGAGCAGCCAGGCGGCGCCTGGGGCCGGAGGCGGGCCGGGGGTGGCCTCCCCCGGCCGGGCCTCCGGGACCGGACAGGGCGGGGACTTCAGCATCGGAGCCCGGAGGGCCCCTCGTCGGTCCTGAGCGCAGGCACAAGGCGTGGCCCCGAAGTCATGTCAAGCCGCGGGCCTTCGAGAAAGTGCCGGCTAAGCCCGCGTGTTTGTTGGGCCACAACATGTTTGTTTGGCTTAATTTTAAAAAAACTAGTTCCTGGTATTTAAAATCAAGAGGTTTCATACAAATATCTGGATATCCATTTCTTTTTCTTTTTTTCTTCTAATTTCTTTTTTTTTTTTTTTTTTTTTTTTTTTTTTAACCAGGCAATGTCACACTCTACCTTGGGCCAAATTGTAACTGTTCGGTGCCCCAGGCACTTTTGTCTTCGTGGACCCCCTCCTCCATTAAAAAGAAGAAGAAGAAGAAAAGAAAATTAATGGTATTTTATTTCTGCAAAATAAAGATATAATCCAAGCTGGATTTATTGGGACAACATGACTATCGTACTTACTTTTTCTTCTGATTATGAAGAATTTAAAATGTGAACATTCTGGGGGGCTCTAGGCACTGTGCCTACTGTACCCACTTGGTAACCACCCAGAACCTGCCTCTCCAGGGGAGGTTAGCTGCAGGCCACTCCACAAATTACCCACCACACTGAGTGTCTTCCTCCAGGTTGCCTCTCTCCATAGTCTCCTGGGCTTCCCTACGTCTGTTGGTCACCGTTTGGTTGACCAGAGCCAGGAGAGCGAACAACAGAACAATATAATAATTTGGGGGAACAGCTATGAGCAAGTGATGGGAGGCAGAAAAAAATGTCCTGTATGTGGTCACTTTTTTTTTTTTTTTTTTTTTTTTTATTTATTTATTTGACAGAGAGAAATCACAAGTAGATGGAGAGGCAGGCAGAGAGAGAGAGGGAAGCAGGCTCTCTGCTGAGCAGAGAGCCCGATGCGGGACTCGATCCCAGGACTCTGAGATCATGACCTGAGCCGAAGGCAGCGGCTTAACCCACTGAGCCACCCAGGCGCCCCATGTATGTGGTCACTTTGATGGTGACTGCTCAAAGTAACAGATTGCGTTACGGTGACAGTATCAAGCAGCAGGATTGTATAAAGCCCTGAAATAAGAGCAGAATTGATTAGACTGATCAGGCAATGAGGAGACAGTAGCAGGAAGGCAGGGGGGCTCCCAAAGATGGTGTTTTTAGGAAGCTCAGTGCCCTGTGCCTACTGGGTTATCCACCCAGAAAAAGAGGTAAGTGAGACTCTCCAGATAGTTTTGAACTGTAAGAGACATAAGCCCAGAGCAAGAACTCAGAAAAGGGGACGGTCAACACACCCCTGCAAGGTCCCATCAAGCACGCCAGGATTGGGGCTCCCTGGAGCATGCCTGGCCAAGTGCAGGGTACTTCGAGGGCAGCAGAGAATGAGACTTTAAAACAAATAAGTTGGAACAGGCTGCTAACGTCATCACATGGTTTCTCTGAGATGGTAATACTTTTTTAAATTTTTATGTTTATTTTTAAAGGTTTGATTTTTCTTTAAGATCTTATTTTTGAGTAATCTCTACACCCAGTGTGAGGCTTAAACTCAAAGCATGAGATCAAGACTTGCATGCTACACCAACGGAGTTGGCCAGCCCCCCCAAATTTTTAAATTTTAAATTGAAAGGGGTTATTTCCTGATGAACAGAAAGTAAATGGTGGACCTATATATAGTGTCGTCTCAAATCCAGTAGCATCTCCAGAGCCTGCTCTTCCTCCAAGTCCCTCAGGTAGACCGCACCTGGTGAACCATGAGCAGCAAGGCTGGCCCCTGGTGGTCCACTTCCCTCTCACTCCTCCCATCCTGGATTTACTCTTTCATTGGTTGTGGAGATATTAACTCATCTGGTTGCATGGGAGGGGAAGGCAGCATCCCCTACAGACTTGGAGAACTAAAATAGCTTAGTCCCCAAGGAAAACAGGGCTCTAAAAGGAAGGACCCGGTTAAAGGCAATGCTGAACATGTTGGGGGGGCGGGGAGAAGGCGTTGCGCAGTGTCAGAACCTCTGCTACCAGAGAGAATTTTCCAGCAAGAAGTCTCCTAAGACCTTCAATCAATTCATATGGACTGCCTTTAAAGAGCCATGAATTAAGAGTCTGAGCTGTGACTCTTCCTGGTTGTGTGACCTTAAGTAAATCTCTTACCCTCTCTGGAGGTCAGCTTCTTCATCTATAATCTGAGGGATCGAGACCAAATAAGAGCTCTCTCGCCTATCTTGACTGGAGAACTCTTTTCTTTTCTTTTTTTTTTTTTTAAAGATTTTATTTATTTATTTGACAGAGAGAGATCACAAGTAGGCAGAGAGACAGGCAGAGAGAGAGGCAGAGAGAGAGGAGGAGGAAGCAGGCTCCCCGCTGAGCAGAGAGCCCGACGCAGAACTCGATCCCAGGACCCTGAGATCATGACCTGAGCCGAAGGCAGCGGCTTAACCCACTGAGCCACCCAGGCGCCCCTGGAGAACTCTTTTCATCGTGTATATACTTGCCAACATCTTGAGATTACTGAATCACATAATAATTTTCATGATGTGTATAAGTCACTTTAAAAATAAAGTTATTGGGGCTCCTGGGTGGCTCAGTCATTAAGCATCTGCCTTCGGCTCAGGTCATGATCCCAGGGTCCTGGGATTGAGCCCGGCATTGGGCTCCCTGCTTGGTGAGAGGCTTGCCTCTCCCTCTCCCACTCTCCCTGCTTGTGCTCCCTCTCTTGTTGTGCCTCTATCAAATAAATAAAATCTTTTTTTAAAAAGTAAGTAAATAATTCTAAAAATAAAGTTATTTTAGATATATGTATAATTTTAAAACAATCTCCAGTAATGCCTAAAATATAAAGACTAATCTCAACCTATTTCCATTTACCATGTAGTCCAGAATATTTCATTCACTTTATTTACGCAAGGGAAAATCGTGCTTTGTTAACAAATAAATTTTTTAAAATTTTATTTAAATTCCAGTTAGTTAACATAATACAGTGTAATATTAGTTTCAGGTGTACAAGATAGTGATTCAACACTATACCACACCTGGTTTTCATCAAGCAAGTGCAAACCTTAAACCCCATCGCTTATTTTAACCCATCCCCACATCCGCCTCCCCTCTGGCAACCATCAATTTGTTCTCTGTAGTTAAGATTCTGCCCCACCGCCTTTTTTCCTCCCCTTTGCTCATTTGTTTTATTTCTTAAGTTCCACATATGAGTGAAATCATATGGGTATTTGTCTTTCTCTGCCTGACTTATTTCACTTAGCCTAATACTCTCTAGCTCCAGCCATGTCATTGCAAATGGCAAAATTTCATTCTCGTTTATGCCTGAGTAATATTTGTGTGTGTGTCTGTACACACCATGCATCTTCTTTATCCATTCATCAGTTGATAGACATTTGGGCTGTTTCCGTAATTTAAAGATTTTATTTATTTATTTGACAGAGAGAAATCACAAGTAGATGGAGAGGCAGGCAGAGACAGAGAGAGAGGGAAGCAGGCTCCCTGCTGAGCAGAGAGCCTGATGCGGGACTCTATCCCAAGACCCTGAGATCATGACCTGAGCCGAAGGCAGCGGCTTAACCCACTGAGCCACCCATAATTTGGCTATTGTAGTTATTGCTGCTATAAACATCACAGTGCATGTAAACCTTTGAATTAGTATTTTTGTTTTCTTTGGGTAAGTACGGAGTGGTGAATTGCTGAATCGTAGGGTAGTTTTATTTTTAATATTTTCTTTTTTTATATAATGAATAACATCTTTTTTTAATGATAAATAACATCTTAAACCTTTAGAGTTTCTTTTAAAATGTAAAACAAAAACATTCAGTAAAACTTTCAAGATTCCTCTATGTTGAATGAGAACTGAACAGGTCTCCAGAAATTTCTTGAACTTCAGTTCTCACGTGAACGGAGCTGTTCCAACTTTAATAGATTCATAATCAAAACAAAAATTTGCTAATCAATTATTAATCATAATTAAAGAAAATGCTTTAGTAACTCTGACATACACAAGTGAAATGCAATAAAAGGTATTGTTTTCACAAACAAAAGGCAAAGATTTTGAAAGGGGGTGTTAATTTATAAAAAACGTTAAAGTACTGTTCCACTAACCTACTTTTTTAAAGATCAGTTACATATGTAAACAAATAATTTTTTCTATCTGAAATCCACTGAGTTTAAGCTTAGTTGTACCTTTTAGCTTCAAAAATAGCCCTGTTTTAATAAACACAGCTGCTCTGTTACAACTTAAAGAAATAAAACATTTTATTTTAAAAACTCCAAGTATGCTTCAAATGGAAACTGCCCGTTTATTAAGCACCCACAGAGTTCCAAGCATTGTACAAAACATTAAAACATTTGTTCATACTCTTTTAGAGCAAAATCACCTATTCTGTTGCACTCATTTTTGCATGGCATTGACATTTTAATTCCACTGTCAGAAAACGACCACTTCTTCAAAACTTGCTCAAGAAACAAGTTTCTGATCCATAGAAGTAGTTCATGTAGAAAGTTTCTCTGCCAACTGTTCTACTTAATGTCCTCTCCCTCTGAAACCACCACCCCCCTTCCTCCTCTGAAGCCTCCACCTCCTCTTCCACCTCTGAAACCACCGCCTCTTCCTCCTCCTCAACCGCCCCTGCCACCACCTCTTGGAGGGCCCTTCTCACCTGGAGGTCGAGGTAAAAACCTCTGCAGTGGTAACAGTTTATATGGGTGTATATAAAATTTCTGCAGTTTTGGGATGCCTGGGTGGCTCAGTTGGTTGGAGGACTGCCTTCGGCTCAGGTCATGATCCCGGAGTCCCTGGATCGAGTCCCGCATCGGGCTCCCAGCTCCATGGGGAGTCTGCTTCTCCCTCTGACCTTCTCCTCGCTCATTCTCTCTCTCACTGTCTCTCTCTCTCAAATAAATAAATAAAATCTTAAAAAAATAAAATAAAATAATAAAATTTCTGCAGTTTTTTAAAGGAAGATGCCTTCATATTTTCTGACAATTTAACAGAAAAATAAAAATCTCTAAGTTGTCCAAATATTTCATTCACTTTACCAATCTGTTCTTTGTTCTCTAAATAAACTGGAGCATTGAAATAAGGCACCTTATTTTCATCTGCAGTACATTTACAAACTATGTCATCTTCACAGGGATGCAGGAACTCTCCTAATAAAACTACATGTTCCGGAGGTCCTTGGTCCTGGCCTTTGTTAAAGCCTCCGCGGCCACCTCCTCGTCCAAATCCTCCTCGGCCGCCACTGCCACCTCTCTATTTTTAATATTTTCTTGAAGAACTTCCACACTGTTTTCCAGAGTGGCTGCACCAGTTTGCATTCCCATCAACAGTGCTATTAACAAATAACTTTTTTTTTTTTTTTTAAAGATTTTATTTATTTATCAGAGAGAGGGGGAGAGAGCGAGCACAGGCAGACAGAATGGCAGGCAGAGGCAGAGGGAGAAGCAGGCTCCCTGCTGAGCAAGGAGCCCAATGTGGGACTCGATCCCAGGACGCTGGGATCACGACCTGAGCTGAAGGCAGCTGCTTAACCAACTGAGCCACCCAGGCGTCCCAACAAATAACTTTTAAAGGAACATTGATCAGGGGTGCCTGGGTAGCTCAGTGGATTAAAGCCTCTGCCTTCAGCTCAGGTCATGATCCCAGGGTCCTGGGATCGAGCCCCGCATCGGGCTCTCTGCTCAATGAGGAGCCTGCTTCCTCTTTTCTCCTCTCTCTCTGCCTGCCTCTCTGCCTACTTGTGATCTCTGTCTGTCAAATAAAATCTTTAAAAAAGAACATTGATCATATTTGGTATTGGGACAAATGTATGATAAAGTGTATGAAATTTAATGACTCTTGACAGTATCAAAAATAGACAGGGGCACCTGGGTGGCTCAGTGGTTTAAGCCTCTGCCTTCGGCTCAGGTCATGATCTCAGGGTCCTGGGATCAAGCCCCACATCGGGCTCTCTGCTCAGCGGGGAGCCTGCTTCCCCCTGCCTCTCTGCCTTCTTGTGATCTCTCTCTATCAAATAGATAAATAAAAATCTTTAAAAAAAAAAATAGACAAAAACCGCTTTTCTAAATGAATGCTTGGGATTTGTGCTTTTTGCACCTTAAAAAAAAAAAACTGGGCTATTTTTATTACTTTCATGTTTTTGTGTCCAAACAATGAGATAAAACAGAAGGGTTCAGGCTGCTTTGTGCAAACATCATTCTGCAAATAATATGAAGTGGGTCTCGCTCATGTTTATTTCTAATAATGAAAGACTATATTGGATAGAATGGCCTCTCTATTTTCTCTTTTTTGGCTTTGGTATCTGACATGGAAGAGATATCAGGACTAGCCAGATAAACATTTTGATCAGCTGAAGGCAATTTGCACACCTATTGAATGAAGATCATCTTAAGTCATCGTGTAGAATTTTCATGTTACGGTCTTCATTTGCTTTATTTCAGCAAACTTTTCACATTTTATATATATATATATTTTTTTAAAGATTTTATTTATTTATTTGACAGAGAGAGATCACAAGTAGGCAGAGAGGCAGGCAGAGAGAGAGGAGGAAGCAGGCTCCCTGCCGAGCAGAGAGCCCTATGCGGGACTCGATCCCAGGACCCTGAGATCACGGCCCGAGCCGAAGGCAGCGGCTCAACCCACTGAGCCACCCAGGCGCCCCACATTTTATATTTTTAGCCAGCATTCTGTTGTGAGCATATATTAACCAGTATAGGACTAAAAAAAAAAGTTGCCATAGAGTAATCAAAACCCACAGAGGATCCAGGGGAGAACCTGAGTCCTATGCACACACCCGGGTGCCACTGTGGGTGCTGGGAAATGCATGGGAGGCTCCCAGAGGGATCCCATGTTCCCAGAGCAAGAGGCTGTCTGAAGAATTACTTTCATTACTTTTTTCAAACTAGAAGTTTGAAAGATACCACTGCCATCTGTAACAAGGTGCACCACCTCGAATGCCTTTCAGAACCCCCGGGATCAGGCAGCATCTGAAATCCCCTCCTATGCTATTTAGTCCACAGTCCTCTCCAGCACCACGTGGGAGAAATGACCCTCTATTTTCCCTCAAGGAGGAGAAGATGTGTGGGTCCCAAGGCCTAACCTCCAGGGAAATGTGATGCAGACTGAACCGACTACACTCAGGAGTGGGGTAGGATAATTTGGGGAAACACAGACCCCTTCACACTGGACTGAAGCCGAAATGAAGATCTGGTAAGACCCCATCAGATGAGGAGAAACTTAAAAGACTGCTAACACCCAATGCTCGTAAGAGTGGGGGAATCAGACACTGTTGTTCTTTGTTTCTAAGACAGGCCAGCAGAATCTGTCCAATGCACTTATCCTCTGACCCAGCAGGTTCTAGGAATCTGTTCTTTAGAGACACTCCTACATGAGAACAAATATACCATATTTAACAACTCTAAGATCCCTAAACTGGGAAATATACATTATTTTATGTACCATTAAGATAGAAAAATAGCTGCCATTTTAACTATGATGCTGTGATTTTCATATTACTTAGACTTTTTATTATAAATTTATTTAAAAAGCTCTTTTAGAGATGCCTGGGTGGCTCAGTCAGTTAAGCTCTGCCTTCAGCTCAGGTCCCAGGTCCCAGGGCCCTGGGATCGAGCCCCTAATTGGGCTCCCTGCTCCAGAGAGACTGCTTCCCTGTCTCTCTCTGCCTGTTGTTTCCCCCTGCTTGTGTGCTCTCTCTCTCTGTCTGTCACGTAAATAAATAAAATCTCTTTTTTTTAAATGCTCTTTTAGACTCAGAAGTATTTTTTAATTTTTTTATTTTTAAATTTATTTTATTTATTTATTTGACAGAGAGAGACCACAACTAGGCAGAGAGAGGAGGAAGCAGGCTCCCCACAGAGCAGAGAGCCTGATGTGGGGCTCGATCCCAGGACCCTGGGACCATCACCCGAGCCGAAGGCAGAGGCTTTAACCCACTGAGCCACCCAGCCACCCCAAGACGTATTTTTTAAATCATATATTACTCTTGAGAAGTACTACTCTCTGCCCAGCTTTTCCTCCTCGTTGTCCCTCCCACTTACCTATGGGCCAACTCATCAGGGAGGAACTGCACTCCTGGTGTCACACTTACCTCAGGATACTTCTCTTCTCCCTGAATCATGGTCCCTTGACACCCAGACTGCCTCAGATACATCAAGAGTTTGCACATGATCCTGTAAGTCATCCTCCAAACAGAGATGTTTCTGAGAGCAAGAGGGGCACTGTCAATAATACTGGATCAATGACCATGACCTGTGACTGTCGTGGACACCAGAACACACGGGGATCCTAATCCCCACCCTCTTGGCACTGCTATACACATGTACATCATAAATAAGGGACTAGACCCTTGGATCCGCATGACATATCTGAAGAAAGCACGGCACCCTGGCTGCACCTGCACACCGTCTGATGACCTAAAAGTAAAGATTTCTGGGAACTGAAACAGACAACATCTGAGCAGACAGCTTTCCCAAGATGTCCAGACCAGGCATCAGGTCCATTGCTTCTCCGTCTCTACTGGGGAAAGAAAATGCCCTTTGTCTGCGTTTCCCAATCCCTTGCAAAAGGAGGAAACCTCCTCTGATTATGACCTTTTCAGAAACAACCACATTGTGATCCTGTGAGTATTTCTGAAGGGCTAGAAGTTTCAGAATTCACAAAAGTCTTTTATCTGAACTACTAGCTGACAAGACTCTTATCCACAGTCATGGTTTCTGAATTTGCAACTTTGTACCTCTCCTTTGTTCCCCAGACTTGCCTCCGGTTTTGTCCCAGCTTGTTTGTCCCAGATTGCTATTCTCTTTTATTCCTGAATAAACCCATCTTTTGCTGATAAAATAAACTGGCAATTTTTACTTGGAAGGTTAACAACCCATGATTTTGCCATTCTTCTATTAATGGACATCTTGGAAAGAATAATAAATAAATAGGCATCTTGGGTTATTTCTGGCTTGGAGCTTTCATAAGTAGAACTGCCAAGAGCATTCTTGTGCACGTCTTTTCGTTTTCATTCCTTTCGGGTAAATACAGGAGTGAAATTGCTGGATCATAGGGTAGGATTATGTATAGTTTTTGTAAAAGAATTTTTTAAAAAACTTCTTAAAAAAGATTTTATTTATTCATTTGACACGGACAGAAGGAGAGCACAAGCTGGGGGAGCAGCAGAGGGAGAGGAGAAATAGACTCCCCGCTAAGCAGGGAGCCTGACATGGGACTCGATTCTAGGACCCCAAGATCATGACCTGAGCCAAAGGCAGACACTTAACCAAATGAGCCACCCAGGCACCCCGTAAAAGCAATTTTTATATCAAAACTTACGAACATAAAATTTGCCATTTTAGCTATTTTTAAGTGCACAATTCAGTGGCATTAATTACATTTATACCATTATACAACCATCACCACTATCCATCTCCAGAACTTCTTCATTATCCTAAACTGAAAATCTGTGCCTGTTAAAAAAAGAATACCTCTTCCCCCTCTCCACAGGCCCTAGCAACCATTATTCTACCTCCTATCTCTACAAACTTGACTATTCTAGGTATCTCATAAGTGGAATAATTTAAAATTTGTCCTTTGGTGTCTGGCTTATTTCAGTTAGCATAATGTTTTCAAGGTTTATCCGTATTACAGCATGTGTCAAAATTTCATTCCTTTTGTTAGTGTAATATCCCATCATAGATAGATATATAGATATATATATCATATATATTAATATATGATATATATAATCATATATATGATATGATATGTTATATCATTATATATAATCATATATATATGATTATATATATATAAATAAAACGTGGTATCTAGGTCACATTTTCTTTATCCATTCTTCAGTCAATGGAAACTTAGGTCGCTTCCACCTTTGGGTTGCTGCAAATACTACTACTATGAACAGAAGTGCACAGGTATCTGTTCAAGTTCCTGCTTTCACTTTTAGATCTACACCCAGAAGTGCAATTGCTGGATTATAATTCTGTTTAAATTTTTAAACATATTTTATTTACTTCAGAGAGAGAGTGTAAGCATGAGTGGGAGGAGGGGCAGAGGGAGAAGCAGACCGCTGAGCAGGGAGCCCCATTTGGGATTCAATCCTGGGGCTCAGTCCTAGAGTTCTCTCCCAGCACTCGATCCCAGAACCTGGAGCTTGATCCCAGGACTCAATCCCAGAACCCTGAGATTATGATCTGACCTGAAGGCATATGCTTAACCTACTAAGCCACCCAGGCATTCCAATTCTGTTGAATTTTTTGAGAAACTACCATACTGTTTTTATCAGCAGCTGCACCATTTACATTCCCACAAGTAATGCACAAGAGTTTCAGTTTCCCCACAAATACAGATTTCCTATTTGGGTGTTTTTTAGTGAGAGTTATTCCAATGGGCATTAGGTAGTACCTCATATGGTCTTGATCTGCTTTTCCTTAATCAGTGGTATTGAGCATCTTTTCATGTGCTGATGGGCCATTTGTTTATCCTTGGAGAATGGTCTTCAAATCCTTTGCCCCTGTAGAGTTTTAAGAGTTCTTTACATATGGATAGTAATCCTTTACTTGATAATATGATTTGCAAATATTTTCTCCGTTTTGTGGGTTGCCTTTTCCCTCTCTTGATAGTGAGCTTTGATGGGCAAAAGTTTTTAACTTTGATGAAGTTCTATATTTTATGAGAAACTTCCAGACCTTTATTTTCAAAGTAGTCGTGCCATTTTACACTCTCGATGTCGGATCTTCTAATCTCTACATTCTTGTCAGTGCTTCATATTGTTAGTCTTTAACTGTATTCATTCTGCTAGGTATGTAATAGCATCTCTTTGTAGATTTAATTTGTATATCCTTGATGACTAACGGTGTTGAGCATTTTTTTAAAAGATTTTATTTTTATTTATTTGATAGAGAGAGAGAGATGACAAGTAGGCAGAGAGGCAGGCGGGGGGTGGGGGGTAAGCAGGCTCCCCGCAGAGCAGAGTCTGATGCAGGGCGTGATCTCAGGACCCTGAGATCAGGACCTGAGCCAAAGGCAGAGGCTCAACCCACTGAGCCATCCAGGCGCCCCAGTGTTGAGCATTTTAGATGTACCTGATGAAGTTCTAGAACCTAGGTGAGGTTCGGTGGGCTAAGGTCTGGAGCCGATGACCAAGAAAGAATTCTTGAGATATCTCTGGTGCAAAACGGTGGTTTATTAAAGCACAGGGACAGGACCCGTGGGCAGGAAGAGCTGCTGCCCCGGGTTGTGAGGGATGGCAGGTTATGTACCCTGCAGCTGGGGGGGAAGGGGAGGGGAAGGAAGGTTTCAACGGAGTTTTCATATGCTAAAGAGGGCCTACAAGGTGCCAGGATGTCCCAGGCCTACTGCTGGATCAATGTTGTCTTTAAACATTTTTTCTTAAGATTTTATTTATTTACTTGAGAGAGAGACAGTGAGAGAGAGCACATGAGTGAGGAGAAGGTCAGAGAGAGAAGCAGACTCCCCATGGAGCTGGGAGCCTGATGTGGGACTCGATCCCGGGACTCCAGGATCTTGACCTGAGCTGAAGGCAGTCGTCCAACCAACTGAGCCACCCAGGCGCCCTCAATGTTGTCTTTAGACCAGCCATTAACATTAAGACAGTTGGGAGACTTTTTGGTGGGATGTCACAATCCTGCTATCAATCGTCTTTGTTAGTGAGATTTAGGACATTTGTAAGCCAAGGGAGACTCCTGTCTAGCAGGATTGTGAGCTCTGCAAGTTAACTATTTGCTTATTGTTCATGGCAGTCAGGGCTGCCTGAGAGATGCTACACATATGACTGAGGGGGAGCGGATGGTGAGGGGGGTGCAAGGCGCCAGCTTTTGCTTTGTCTTCAGCCAGTCTCCTGCTCCCTCATCATACCTATTGGCTATTTGTGAAATGTTTGTTCAAATCTTTCACCCATCACTCTGTTGGCTTTTTTGGAGGGCGTGGTTTGGGTCTATTCTATTAAGTTGTAGGAGTCACTGATTATTTCTCAGTTTCTTCCTCTGTGGGTAGCAGGTGTGAATTCCTCCAGGACACATGTACTACAAGAAATGCCTAGGTTGGCCACTGTCTACAGTGTCCTAGAATTCTTAAGGGTTCCCACTCTCACCCAAAGCATGTAGGACCCATGCCAGGAAAAATTAAGGGAATGCCACAGGCTTTTGGGAGGTGGAGGGTTGAGGTGGTGGGGAGTGTCTACCAGTGATTTGAAGGGAGGGAGCATTCAGTGGCCCCTGGCAAAGAGAAGCTGTAGACTGTCTTCATGGGAGGGAGGAGGGAAGAAAGAGTAGGGGAGAGCCCACTGGCCCTGGAGCCAGAGAAAATGGAAATGGAGCAGATATATAAGCTAAACTGAAAGCAGAGCTAGCCTATGAGTATGAGTATATCCCCAAGGATCTCCCACCTCTGAGGAGCAGGGAGACATAAGCTTCCTGTTCTATTTACAGAGCTCTGGAAAGCAAACAGTAACCACAGTGCAGACAAAGGGCTTTCTCCTAACCTGCCCTGCACTATCTGGTAGGGTATCAGCATGATGAAGTTCTAGAACCTAGGTGAGGTTTGGTGGGCTGAGGTCCGGAGCCGATGACCAAGAAAGAATTCTTGAGACATCTTTGGTGCAAAATGGTGGTTTATTAAAGCACGGGGACAGGACCCATGGGCAGGAAGAGCTGCTGCCCCAGGCCGGGCTGTGAGGGATGGCAGGTTATGTACCCTGCTGTTAGGGGAAGGTGAGGGGAAGGGAGGTTCCAGTGGAGTTTTCATATGCTAAAGAGGGCCTACAAGGTGCCAGGATGTTCCAGGCCTGCCGGAGGCCTTGCCCTTGCTGCTGGATCAATGTTGTCTTTAGACCAGCCATCAACATCAAGATAGTTGGGAGACTTTTTGGTGGGGTGTCACAATCCTGCTATCAATGTCTTTGTTGGTGAGATTTAGGACATTTGTAAGCCAAGGGAGACTCCTGTCTAAGCAGGATTGTGAGCTCTGAAAGTTAACTATTTGCTTATTGTTCATGGCAGTCAGGGCTGCCTGAGGGATGCTACACTTATGGAGGGGAGCGGGTGAAGAGGGGGTGCAAGGCGCCAGCTTTTGCTTTGTCCTCAGCCAGCCTCCTGCTCCCTCATCAAGCAGAGGTCACAGACGGCTCCATCCCAGGGCCAACAGCCAACTATGATCATATTAGAGGCAATATATGGGAGGGCCAACCACTTTTATTATTTGATGCCCTAATTTTAAGACCTAACCCTCCCTGGGTTACAAATCACAACCATAAACAAAAAGCAGGGGCAGAGGAAGAGAGAATCTTAAGCAGGCTTCACACAGTGCAGAGCCCAGGGCAGGGTTCGATCTCATGACCCTAAGATCATGACCTGGGCCAAAATCAAGGGTTGGATGCCTAACCAAGTGAGTCACCCAGTTGCCCCAAGTAATTTTTTTAATATGTAAAATTAAGCATATAAAAATATACCAGTTGGTAGACAGAAACCAAGTCAGTTACTTAACAAAGAGTCTATTACAGAGAACTGTTAACTAAGTAACTGAAAAGCCAAAAAAAAGTAAGCGTTCTGCAGGGGTCGCCTGGGTGGCTCAGTGGCCTCTGCCTTTGGCTCAGGTCATGATCTCAGGGTCCTGGGATTGAGCCCCGCATCAGGCTCTCCGCTCAGCGGGTCAGCGGGGAGCCTGCTTCCCCCCTCTCTCTGGTGACACTCTCTCTCTCTCTGTCAAATAAATAAATAAAATCTTTAAAAAAAAAAAAAGAAAAGAAAGTTCTGCAGTATCAGACACCACCATAGAAGCCATAGAAGCTGGAAGCAGCAGCTTCCCCACCCCTAGGGCTGAGGGGAACCAAAGAAGAAACAATTACAAAAACTTGGCAGGTCCTGGAGGACTTGTGCAGAATTGACACTCTGACCTCCAAAGGGGCACACCAGCTTTGCTGACATCTCTGATGGGGTCATATTAAAGCTGATTCTGCAAGAACAGGGAAACTGCAAGTTGCAGAGGACAGGACAGGGAAGGTAAGGGAAGCACCCAGGAGCCACAGGGAGGCAGGGCAACGATAGAAAACAAGGGAGGAGCCAGCCCCTTACACAACCCAGCCCCATCGTTGCAGACTCCCTCCCATACCTCAACTGGCAGGGCCCAGTAGAACCAGCGGGGAAGCTTCAGTGGAGTTGGCAACACAATGCAGAATATAAACCATGCTTTTGGAGCTGGGAGACAATAACTAAATTACTGGCACAAAGGGCTTCATTATCACAAAGAATGGAGTAACCCTGCAGGCAAACAGGAACGGTTTGAGAACAACTCACCCTCTGTTCACTCAGAAAGACAGGGGTTATCTTAAGAGCAGAAGAGACTAAAGGTCCAAGCATCTGCCATATTGATTTTCCTTCTGTGACTCCCTTTGGTGGTTCTAGCTAAGTGGTTCCCAAGCTTTCATGTCTAAGAATTACCGCATACTGTGCTTTATAAGGGATATAAAAAATACTCTAATTTGATTTTACCTATATGCAACTTTTGCCTTACTAGTTTTAGAACCAAATCCCCCCAACATCACCATACCCCATCCCCACTGGAGTGGATCAGAGGCAGAACTCTTTAAGAAGTGGGGAGTCTTCTTCTCCTTCCCCCCCATTCATGCGTGCACTCTCTCTCTCTCTCTAAATAAGTAAAATCTTAAAGAAAGACTATACAGGGGAGAAAAAGCACGGGGCTTGATGCCAGTTCATTATATTCAGGTGCCTCTACTTACTAGCTGTGCACCTTGTGGGGCCCAAGTTAAGACTCTCAGCTTCAACCTTCTAACCTGTAAATGGAGAAGCAGCTACCTGATGAAGGAGGCAAGGTCCTGTGTCAACTTCTGTCAAATCAGATCCACAAATGTGTGGGGTAGAACAGCCTCCCTGGCTGAGCCTCATAGGAATGAGGAATGAACCATCATTGTGTTAAGCCACTGACTCTAGGGTGGGCTTTACCTGTTACAGCAACTAATATTACCTTCACTGATAGAGTTCACACCTGACAACAGTTTCCTCAAAGAAATAAGGGTGAGTATCACATCCATGAAATGAAGACAACCAGTTGTACGAGGATGCCAATTAAAGTCTTTATAAATAAAAATATGATACCACTGACATTTAAAACCCAGATGTGATGAGGGAGCAGGAGGCTGGCTGAACCACCCTCCCCTCCATAAAAAACCAAAGGAGGCGGAGGTAGAAGGAAGAGTAAATAAAGTTAAATTTCTTCTAAACCTAAATCTCATTAACAAGGATGCTTGATAGCAGGAATGTAACATTCCACCAGGAGAATCCCAATTGTCTTTACTTGATAGTAACCAGGCCTTCAATATCCTGATAGTATTCTTTGCCCCAATAGTCCTTCTGAACACCCCTTTATCCTCACCTACCCAACTCCTGTGTATATAACCAGCCACTCCTCACAACCCGGGGCAGCCGCATCTCCGCCTGCCCACGGGCCCTGTCCCCGTGCTCTAATAAATCACCTTTTGCACCAACGACGTCTTAAGAATTCTTTCTTTAGTCGTCAGCTCCAAACCTCCTCACCCCACCGAACCTGACTTAGGTTCTGGGACTTCATCAGATGGGCTGAACCGTAGAAGACTTGAACTCAATGGAAAAATGATAAGCTGGAAGATGAGGCCGAAGAATAGTCCCAGAAGGCAGGGCAAAGGGAGATGGGGAAAAGAAAGGAAAGCTCAATGACATGCGATAAGATCTGAAAATTCTAGCAACCATCAAAAAAAATTTTTTTAGAAGTAGATAATAGAATAGATGAGAAACAATTTTTTTTTATAAAAACCAAGAATTTCCAGGATCCGAAGAAAGACACACACAGACTCACAGAATAATTCCCCCAAAATGTATGGAATATAAGAAGTAATTACATGTTAGGGGCCCCTGGGCGGCTCAGTGGGTTAAAGCCTCTGCCTTCGGCCCAGGTCGTGATCTCAGGGTCCTGGAATCAAGCCCCACATCGTGCTCTCTGCTCAGCAGGGAGCCTGCTTCCACCCACTCTCTCTGCCTGCCTCTCTGCCTGTCAAGTAAAATAAAATCTTAAAAAAAAAAAAAGTAATTGCAAGTTAATACATTAGGGAAACATATGAAGATATCTAAGTATTGCCCATATAAAATTTTTAAATAATAATCTAAACAAAATCAATATGGAAGTTGTCAGTAGGGGATTCCAGAAGGAAGCTAAAGCTTGCCCAGATTCCTTTGTTCTTGCTTTAAGTTCTAGGGCTGGATATAGATGTTGTTTAACAATACACATCATTAGAAATGTACAAATTTAAATAGATGCATATATTTAGAGAATAACCCCTAGATACATGGGAATAGAATACAGCAGGAAAAATGGATCAAAGAAAATGTAATCAAAAGCCAGGTAGGTATACTGGACATGACTAGCTACCTCCCAGACAACATTTCCTACCTCCCAGTCATGAGCCAGGGTTTTGTGTAAGGATCTCACTCCTTCGTGGCCACAGACTTTGGGGGAAACCAACCCCACCTCCAGCTTCAAGTACAAATCTTAATTTGACTAAATCAGATTGGCCCACTCTCTTTGCCCCAATAACTGGTTCGGGTATGGTCATGTGAGCCTTAAATTGCCAGTAAACGCACCCAGTTCTCACCTAGGGAGCAATTTTTTTTTTTTTAAGATTTTATCTATGTATTTGTCAGAGAGAGAGAGAGAGAACACAGGCAGACAGAGTGGCAGGCAGAGGCAGAGGAAGAAGCAGGCTCCCAGCCAAGCAAGGAGCCTGATGTGGGACTCGATCCCAGGATGCTGGAATCATGACCTGAGCCAAAGGCAGATGCTTAACTGCTGAGCCACCCAGGAATCCCCTGGGGAACAATTTTGACCCCCACAGACATTGGGCAATGTCTGGAGACATTTTCAATTGTCCCAAATGGAAAAGAACTCTGGCATCCAAGGGAGAGGAACCATGGATGTGCTAAATATCCTAGAATGCAAAGGACAGCCTCCCGCAAAAACCATTCAGCCCCCAAAATCAGGGGTGTCAAGGTCAGGAACCCCTGGTCTACAGGAAAAAGCTACGGATACTTTACATCCCTTGACCCCTCAAAGAAGCAGCCTTGGGATAAAGCTGATGCTGCAGATAGCAGATCTGGAGGATGGGAAGAATCAGAGTCCATGATGACACGGTTGGTCCCATCAGGGACCATTCTCCCATCAGATATCCAGGTAAACGAGCCTGTAACTTTCTATTGGTTAAGCCACTGTTTAACTGGGGTTTCTGTTACTCATAGCCATGAGCATCCTGGCTCGGAAATAAAGAGGGAGGAAAAAAAAGAAGAAAACAAGGAGGAGGGATGTGTGTAGACAGAATAATGCCGTGCCCGCCCATCCACTCCCCTTTCCAAAGAACTCCATGTCCTAATCCCCAGAATCTGTGACTATGTCACCCTAACATGATAAAAGGGACTTGTGCTGTGTGATTATACTAAGAGATTAGAGAGGAAAGGATATCCTGAATAGAGATGGGCCCAATGTAATCACAAATGTTCGCATAAGGGAAAGAGGGAGGCAGGAGAGAGGTGTGATAAAGAGGGGTGCCCTTAAGCAATGGAGGAAGGGACTTGACCTAAAGAACGCAGGTGGCTTCTAGAAGCTGGGAAACACAAGAAAAACAGGTTCTTTCCTCGAGCCCCCAGAAGACAATACTTTAGCCAGAAAGACCCATTCAGACTTCTTACAGACAGAAGTGTAACAAACGTCATTGTAAGCCCTGCTAAGTTTGTAGTAATTTGTTTTAACAGCAATAGGGAACTAACACCGCGTGCCAATTAGAAAATTGGTAATAAGATGTCAGGAGTATGTATTAACATAGCAATAGTTACAGAAACATGAAAGACTTGATCTCTTTTTCAAAAACAGGGGCTCTCAGAGTGGAGATTTTCAAACCCCAGCTATGTGCTGAAAGACCTGCGGATCCCCTTACCCAAGAATTCAACACTGCCACAGGATGCAAACAGCAAGAGGCTCTTTATTGTTTCGCAGGCGCCTGCCGGTGGTCACCGCGCGCCTGCGGGTGGTCAGCAGCTCCTGCTAGCTGAGCACACCAGGCTGGGGTAGTGCAGGATTTTTATGGACAAACAAGTTTCGGGAGGGGCTGAGCTGACTGATTGATAGTTTGGACAGGCATACTTGGCGTCAGTGGAGTGGATCAGGGGACCCACGTGAGAAAGCAGACAAAGCAATCTTACAGAAGCAGAACTGGCCGGTTAGCCCACGCATGCGAATGAAAGCACTATCAGGATATTGAAGGCCTGGTTACTATCAAGCCAAGGCCATTTTCCCTTTAATGAGGTCCTAACATAAAGACAATTGGGAGTCTCTCCTGGTGAAATGTTACATTCCTGCTATCAAACGTAAGGTAACTTCTTTGTTGTAAATCTCAAGGACATTTGCAAACCAAGGGAGACTCCTACCCTGCAGGACTGTGATTTCTGCAAGTTAACTATTTATAATGCTACACATATGGAGGGGAGCGGGTGAAGGGGGGGGAGTGCAAGGCGCCAGCTTTTGCTTTGTCCTCAGCCAGCCTCTTGCTCCTTAGAGTTGAGGGTTTAAGCAATTTTTCATTTCTTAGCAAAGCATTAGAAGCATTATTATACAGAAGCCAGAAACAGCCGGGTTAAACACAGATATTCGCTATTCGTTATCCTGTTATGCTGCTTGCTGACTCCCTTATCTATCCTCAGCTAGCTACAGTTTCTCAGTTAGCATAAGCTGGTTATAAAAAGAATGTTAAAACTTATAGGCTATAGTATAATTCTGACCTGGGGTCCTTCAGTGCCATGGTTGTGGAAACACACTCACCTTTGATGGGACGAGTGGCAAAGTCACACTGCAAAGTATATGGATTTGAGAAGAGGAGTTATTGTGACTTTTTTTTTTTTTTTTAAGATTTTATTTTCAGGTCATCTCTACCCCCAACATGGGGCTCAAATTCACAACCCTGAACTCAAGAGCCGCATGCTCTACTAACTGAGCCAGCCAGGAGCCCCGTGGCATCTTTTTGATCAACTTACAACACCTGGGAAATAAACAAACACACAAAGGTATAGCAATATTGCTGTCAAAGTCAAGATGAAAAGAACCAAAGAAGAAATAGCTCATATTGATCAAGAGACACTATAACAAGAAGGTAAAATAGTCATGAGGCCTTTTACATCTAACAATGTATGCTGCTGCCCCTCGGAACAATTTGTTACTTAAACTGTAACCCCTGGAGGATTTTACTAGTTGCCAAGCACATTTAGATATGGCCTTAAGAAACACTGATACTGACAACAGGTCTTTGGGGAGAAGGACGATGTACGACCGTGAAGCTGGGCAGCTGGGGATGCCCGGCTCGCTCAGGGCGGAACGCCGCCTGCTTCAGGGAAGCCGAGCACACGGGAACGCCCAGTCAGCTCAGGGTGGAACGAAAACCACCTGATTCCCTTTTTCGTGATCGCTCCTTTCTCTTCCCAGAAGTGCTCGTTGTTAGATGAGTCCTTTGAATGTGCTTGGTTAACTATAAACATTACCCTCCGCCTTGCTGACCTGCAAGACGTGACTAACTGTGACCTTCATCAATCCTTCTGTTGGCTATTGTTTTCTATCTAATAAAAGTGAGACTGTGGAGTTGCTTGGGGCAGCAGTCTTTTTCGACCGGTTGTCCCCTGCTCCCAGTCTTTTGCAGCTGACTTGTTTGTGCCTAATTCTTCTCTCGTCGCCGCCGCCGACTGGAAGCGGCAAATGTAGACTTAAAATATGTAAAATGAAATCTGCTCAAAGAATAGGGAGAAACTGACCAAAAATTACAGTGGAGACTCAAAAACATGTTACTCTCAGAAACCAAGATATTAATCAGTTTTTTAAGATCAGAATAATGATGGGGCATCTGGGCGGCTCAGGTGGTTAAGCAACCATCTCTTAATTTTGGCTCAGGTCATGATCTCAGGGTCATGAAATTGAGCCCTGCACTTGGCTTCATGCTGGGCAGGGAGCCTAAGATTCTCTCTCCCTCTCCCTCTGTACCCACCACCCTGCTCAGTTGCTCTATCTCTCAAATAACAATAACAATAATTTGGGTGACAGCACAGGTTGATCTAACAGAAACATTTAAAGATTTTATTTATTTATTTGACAGAGAGAGATCACAAGTAGGCAGAGAGGCAGGCAGAGAGAGAGAGAAAGAAGCAGGCTCCCTTGCTGAGCAGAGAGCCCGATGCGGGCCTCGATCCCAGGACCCTGAGATCATGACCTGAGCCGAAGGCAGCGGCTTAACCCACTGAGCCACCCAGGCGCCCATCTAACAGAAACATTTAGAACTACATTCTGAAAGAATACACATTCACAAAGTCGACCAAAGTCTCAGGGATTAATATATCCCTCCACCCAAAAATAATACTCAGACCATCTTCACTCACCAAAGTGCAATAAAATTAGAAATGAAAAACACAATGATAGCCAAACAACACCAACAACAAAAATAAACAGACCATATGTCTAGAAATTTCAAAACAGACTTCTAAATAATTCAAGAGATAGCAGGACCAAAGCAGAGATTTCCAAGTAACCAGTCCAGTTCATAACCTAGCCCTCTTACTCATCTAAAGCTATCTGCTCTTAAATACTTGCTGAATTACATCAAAGTGCGGGGAAAGGGGAGAATCAGGGAGGCAAAGACAGACCCAGAAGCTCAGGGAAAGGGATTGGCTGAACCAATGGGTTCTGGATATGGCGAGATGATAGAGATCTGACAGTTCAGACAGACCCAGAAGCTCAGGGAAAGGGATTGGCTGAACCAATGTGTTCTGGGTATGGCGAGATGATAGGGATCTGACAGTTCTCACCATTCAGGTTCACCAAAACCTCCAAGCATCTACTGAACTGAGTGACTTAGGGGAGTCACTGCCATCCAGGGGAGGCCAGAGCAAGGCACCAGGGCAGAGGAGGCTACTGCAGGGGGACTATAGAAACTGGAAAGAGCCCATAGCTCCATGTGTAGGATTCCAGTTGGCTGTGACTAAATGAGGCCAAACACTGGGATAAAAGGGGAACTGTCATTTTTCTGAACACTGACGTCAAAGGGTGCTTGACACTCAACCCAGGAAGGGTGCCAGTTGGACAGATGTGATTTTTTTATCTAAACAAAAACCAGAGGGCATATTAGACAGCGACCAGACAGCAGATTATTTAGCCTGTGCTTAGGGTTTGCCTGGATAATTCAGACCCCAAACATCCTACTTGTGGCCTCAATTCCTCCCGCTATTTGACTGCATACATTAAAATACATGTAACTATCCTTTCCTTTGTACTGTGTAAGGGAACATCGTTCATGCTTCCATCCACCCACCTACCCATCCAACCAGGTAACAAACACCCAAAACACACCTAGGCTATCATGGATCTTTGTTCCTTCACCAGTCGCTGTTTACCTCTCCTCTAGATTACTTACAAAGAATATGGTTTGAGTTGTTTTGGTGCCAAACAATATTCCAGAAAGAAATACTCCGCAAAAACAAGTCGGAAATAAATAAGGAAAAAGAAAACGAAGGCCTGGCGAAAGGGGGGATAGAGGTGGGGGTGGAGAGGAAACAGGAGGGTCGTCCTAGCAGAGGTGGGTGGCAACCTTCTCGCCTCTCTGACTGGATTCTGACTTGCCCAGGGTTGTGGGGGGAGCGAGGGGGCGCGGGTCTGTGTGTGGGAAGGCGCTGAGAAAACCAGCCCACCCCGGGCAGCGGGGAAGGGGAAAGAGGGACTGGGAGGGCAGGAGTTGGAGGAGCTGAATTTCTCAAACTCTGTGGTCTGGATTCCAGCGTCAGAGCCCGAGCTGTTTACCTTCTCCCCACCCGACCCTCCAACAACACACCCACATTTTTCCTAAGAATTCTGAGTCCGGAAGGAAGAGAAGAAAACAGGTGTCGGGTAGTCTTGCCCTCCTCCGCGCCCCCACCCGGTTCTCCGATTTCACAGTCGCCCCCACTCACCCCAGGGTAACCCGGCTGGAAGCGCGGGCACAGGCGTGGCAGCCCGTCTCACCCCCGGAACCCCGAGGCCTGGCATACCGAGTGCCTGGTTCTTCGTCGGTAAAACTCTCACCCAAGTGTCGTGTGACTTGAGTAGGTCCCTAAGACACGTCAGGAGCTCAGACAGCGCTGGGCGCTTCGTCGTCGGTGCTCTGCCCCCTGCGAATGGAGGCGAGGGCCAGGGTCCCCGTGTCGTGCTCCGTCCCCTCCGAGGCGGAGCCAGGCGAGCGACCCTCGCTAAACCTGGGGACACCCGCCTGACCGCCGTCCTCTTCCGCGGATAGGAACTGACAGCCATCTGGGGGCCGATGGCGGCCGCTGTGCAACCCTGGGATGGCTGTGTAGACATTCCCATTTCTCGCATGAGGACACTGAGGCTTCCCTCCAGGGCCAGCACCTCATACGCACGTGCTGATTTCCAAACTCGCCTTCCTCTCATCGCAGTCCGTCTTCTGGAGCCTCACCCGGGGTGCAGGGCGCAGTCTGGGGACAGGGGACCACGCACGTTTGCGGGGAGCCCAAGCATGTGCAGGGGCGCTGAGCCCGAACCCCACGGAGAGGAGGGGCGCCCCCATCCCGCCCCCCGCTTCCTGCGCGCGGAGGTCGCCTTGCTGATCAGGGGCAGCCCGGGACCAAAGTCCGGGAAGGGCTACCTCGAGGTCCGCAGCCCAGCCAACTGCCCAGCCGTGGGGGCGGCGGGGGGCGGCGGGGGGCGGCGGGGGGCGGCGGGAGGCGGCAGGGGGCCGGGGGGGCGTTGCCTCGCCCTTTGCCCCCACCCAGGGTTGCGGATTCGCTAGGCGGCCAATGGGCGGCTGGGCGGAGCCGCACCCCTTCTATACCCGCCAGGGCAACAGGCTCCAGAGCCGGCTCCCGGGCTACCATGGAGCGTCCCGTGAGGGTGAAGACTTGGGTGGAGGAGAACCGGGCCTCCTTCCTGCCCCCGGTTTGCAACAAGCTCCTGTGAGTCCCACGCACGCTGCCCTCCTCCTGTCTTCTGCCCCCACCTCCCTTCCTCCGTCCGCACCCCTCACCCCTCACCCTCCAGCCCCCCTCACCCCTCACCCTCCAGCCCCCAGCTCCTTCACCCAGGAATTTGAAGAAGGGGCCTGCCATCCTCTTGTGCCTTCGGCGGGGGAGGGGGAGGGCAGGCTGTTCTGGATTCCCCCACCCTCATTTGTTCCTCTTTCGAGACTCTGCCCTGGAGATTTTGACCTTTATTTCTGAAGATGGTTGGGTGACTGAGACTAGTGGAGATACAGATGGCAGGTCACCGCCCTGTCCCCAGGACTTAGAAATAGCTCTCCCACCCCACCCCACCCCACCCCCAGTATTCTCAGAAGTCTGGGGACTGTGGTTTTAATGATGCCCCAGAATTGCAGTAGAACCTGACCCTAGAGTGTCAAGTCGGAAGATCACCTCCTGCGGGAGGATCTCGATTTTGTGCCTTCCCCAGGCCCCTCCTTACAAGTGTGCATACACACTCCCACCAGGAGGCACCTAGCCACTACTGCCCACAGCACCCAGCAGGGCCAGTAGTGTTCCGCACCAGTCTTTCTCCAGCAGACCTGGGGCCTCCTCCGTGGCCCCTTCACCTCCCTCCCCTGCCCTCTACCCCATGGCTGGGCCTCATGTGCTCCCCAGCTCCTGGTTCACATTGTCGTATCTGCAGAACATTCCTGGTGACCTGGCACCCCAAACCACACAGTACTGGCACACGTTGACAAGCCAGAGGCTTAGTCCATCACACTAGCTGCTTAAGGTGGGAATCTAATAGGGACTCTCCCAGTGTCCCACAAGCTAGCATGGGTCCTGGTCTAGACTCCAGACCATGTAAGAGTGTGACTCCCAAGTCTACACCCTTGGTCACCGTGTGGCACTGCCACCACCAGTCACAGCCAAACCCCTACTCCCATCCCAGAGCTTCCTGTATTCTACCACTATTGTGGCCCTCACCCTTTCCTCCTCTTCATCCCTGTGCAGCTGGTTCTCGGTCCCCCAAGGGGCCCCAACCGCATCTCGAATCACTCTGCTCCTCTCCAGCCCTCTGGCCACTGCTCTGCGGCCACCGTTGTCATCACCAGCCTGGGTGGTGCGGGCTGCCCCTGCCTCCAGGCCCCCCCACCCAAGCCTCTGGCTCAGCCCCAATAATAACGGTCACAAAATGCAGGCCCTGCCTTTTGTTCATTCAGCAGGTGTTTGCTGAGCTCTCAGTACATGCCAGACACTGTTCTGGACACTGGAGATGCAGCAGAAAACAAGCTGACAGTCCCTTCCTTGGGGAGCTAACATTTGGGTGAGAGGAGGAGGCCAATACATAGAAAAAGAAACAAGGAGTGGAGGCAGGCCAGCATAATGGGCCTTTGGACGGAACAGAGCTGTGGCCCCCCACCCCCTGTTGGCTAGGGCTGCCAAGGACAGTCTGCCCCCGGCCTCTCCTAGTTCCTGGGGGCTTGGTGGCAATCTTGACCTTCCTTGGTTTCTGCTGCATCAACCTGATCTCTGTCCTCATTTCACAGGGCACTCTCCCTGTCAGTGTGTTTGGGTCTAAATTCCACCCCCCCTTTAAAAAAATTCTTTATTTATCTATTTGAGAGAGAGTGAGAGAGAGAACATGCACAGTGGAGGTGGTACAGAGGGAGAGGGAGAAGCAAACTCTCTGTAGAACAGGGAGCCTGATGTGGGGCTCCATCCCAGGACCCCAGGATCATGACCTGAGCCAAAGGCAGACGCTTATGACTGGACCACCCAGGTTCCCCTACATTTCCCCTTTTACTAAGGATTAGTGTGACTTCACTGTGGCTTAACCAGTTACATACGTCTTCAATTACCCGATTTCCAAATTGGATCACATTCTGAGGTCCTGGGGGTAGGACATCAACATATGAATTTGGGGGTGAGGGGGTTACGTGAAACTGTAGTGGGGAGGGGTGAGCAGAAGAAGAGGGACATGGTCTGGCTGAGGTACTCCAGCTAATGGCTGGAAATAGTTATGGAGAGGGCTCATTCAAGAACTTTCCATATGGGGGCGCCTGGGTGGCTCAGTGGGTTAAAGCCTCTGCCTTCAGCTCAGGTCATGATCCCAGGGTCCTGGGATCAAGGCCCGAATTGGGCTTTCTGCTGCTATAGCAGGGAGTCTGCTTCTTCCCCTCTCTGCCTGCCTCTCTGCCTACTTGTGATCTCTGTCTGTCAAATAAATAAATAAAATCTAAAAAAAAAAAAAAAAAAAGTAATTGGAGACCTTGAACAGGACCAGGGATCCTGGTTGATGAAGCGGTAAGTCCCCCACTACTAGGTCAGAGGATGTTGGGGACACACACACAAATCCACTGAGATACAAGTACAAAAAGAGTCTACAGGTATACAAATAGTCTCAGACACACACACACACACACACACACGCACGCGCACACACACTTGGATGGGCACAACTATACTGAGATGAGAGGGGAAGGGAGGAAATGTAAAGACTGTAGGGACAACGATACAGAAACAACCCTGTCACCTCTCCCAAGTGTAGCCAGTCTCCTTCCAGGCCCCCCATGGGCCCCTGCACCCCTCCTGTCCTGTCCCGTGAGCTGGTTCAGGACCTCTTCCCCTTTGTCTATTGCAGGCACCGGGAGCAGCTCAAAGTCATGTTTGTCGGGGGCCCCAACATCAGGAAGGACTACCACATCGAGGAGGGTGAGGAGGTACGCCTGCTACTGCCCACTTCTTTAATAGCCTTGGAGGAGGGGGAACTGCCCAAGCAAGAGCCAGAGCCGGTGGACAGGAGGGGTGGGGGGTGGCCAGTGGCTGATGGATGAAATTCCAGGACAGAACGGCTGCCTGCATATTGTGGGTGCACAGGGATGGCTCCATCCTCCAGCTCTGTGGGGGAGGCCCTAGGAAAGAGCCCAGGCTCTGTGGGTATGAGAGGGAGGCTCCAGCTGCTGCATATCATTCCTTGGGCATCCTGTGCCAGGTGCGATGGCTTGGTTCCCTCCCCCTCAAATATGAATATGGAAGACTGGCCTCCCAAATGAGACCCAAATGCTGACAGGGACCTGGGTGCTCTACTCTGGTCTCCGGAGTTGAGTTCTCCGGAGATGTTTGGGACGGAGAGGCTCCCTCCTTATCTAGAGGGCCCAAGACACAGGAGTTCCTGGGGGCTGTTTGATGGAGGGGGAGGGTGGGTGGGGTAATTTGCACTGAATACCCTCTTGTACCTCGGATTTTGACCCATCTCTGTACTTCCCCTAGCCCAAGGTAAATAAACAAAAGTAGGATTAAAAAGAAAAAGGTGGGCCCCTTGAAGGAGGGACATTGGTGGATTTCCAGCTTTCAGGATCTCTGGTGACAAAAGATGATCATGGGGGGCCTGATGCAAGGGTTCAAGGTCCAGAGTCCAGCCTCCACCGCCACCCCAGGCCTCCCAGCCACAGTCACCAGTCTCCACCCCCACCCCAGGTCTCCCAGCCACAGCCAGGGCCTGGAGGAAGCATAGGAGAATCACTCACTCAACAAATATTTACAGAGCACCTAGTTGGGGGCGAAGGGGGCAAGGCAGGGGAGTGAGGACCCCAGGCCAACAGGGAGCAGCCTCCCAGAACAGGCCAGATAACCCCTCACATCTCTCCCAGCCACCAGATTCTCACTGCACCTCACGGGAGACCGTTTTCCTCTGTGGCAAAAATCAGCAGGAATATCCAAAGCCACAGAGAGAAGACCAGGTTGGATAGGGATGGCCACTGAGCACAGTGGTACACTAGACTGGTTTCAGCTTTCTCTGCTTGCCTCAGTCAACCGTAGGCCCCTCCGCTTGCCTTCCAGAGGCTTCCACTCTGTTAGCCCTGGTGTCAGTGCCCACCTTTCCTGTCTCATTCCCTCTTTCCTTCTCTTGGCCCCGAGCGTCTCTGCCCCACACCCCACTTTTGGGCCTCCCCAAGCTTGTCTGGTAGTGTGGATGGGTGTCTGTCAGCTGAGGGGCCCAGGCCAAGCAGTGACTCAGCTGGTGGCTGACAGATGAGGAGGGCTGGTCTGAGCAGGTAGGTGGTCCCTCTCAGGAAAGACAGATACTCAGGTGGCTGGGAGGAATTTGACTAGAAGTGGGTTTGTGCCCCTGTAAGGCCTTGGAGGCCAGATTCAATTTAACATCTGCCTGAGCTGGGATATAGTTCGTCTGGCGGCTCCAGCGCTCCAGTCTGTAGCACGTGTCAGGGGAGGCTGGGGCCTCAAAGCTGGAGTGACAGAACTGCTCATAAAGGCCTTCAGGAAGTTTCTCGGGTGTTCAGATCAGAACTCAGGCCAAGCACCTGGAAGAGGAAGGAGGCAGGGACAGAGCCTGACTGCTGTCCTGTCCCATAGGTGTTCTACCAGCTAGAGGGCGACATGGTTCTCCAGGTCCTGGAGCGAGGGAAACACCGGGCTGTGACCATTCGGCAGGGAGAGGTGAGCCGGGGCTCCAAGGAGCAGGAACCCAAGGTCCTCTTGTGCTGGCTTTGGGAGCTCTGGCTTTGGGAGTGTGTCCTCCCTGCCTTGTCCTGCCTCCCTTCCCAGACCTTGGGCTCTTCCTCCTGTGAGCTGCCCATCTTCAGCAAGGCCTCCGCTCCGGGCTGGAGGCTTGAAGAGAGGGGGGGGGTGCGGCGTTGCTGGACCCCGTGGGCCAGCGGGGGAGGCCATTACGGGGGGGCGCCCGGGTCTCCAGAGGGGGTTGCTGCCTTGCGACACCTTGTCTCCCCCACTGCAGATATTCCTGCTTCCCGCCGGGGTACCCCACTCTCCACAGAGGTTTGCCAACACCGTGGGACTGGTCATTGAACGGACACGGCTGCAAACGGAGCTGGATGGGCTCAGGTAAATGGGCCTCGTCCAGGCATCCAGGGCGGAGATGGGGGCAAGCAGCAGAGGAAAGACCCTAGATAGACTCGGGGAAGTGCTTGCTAACCACGGAGAGGGTTAGAAGCAGTACAGATCCTGTGTTTGCTGGCTCACGGGATGAGTTAGAGGCAGTGGGAGAGGGAGTCTGATGATGGGGGTTAGGAAAGATGTCCTCTGTGACCCCCTGGGAGCCCACTCAGCCTGAAGACCAGAACCTGCGCTTCCCGCACCGAGGTCTTCGGGGGGTTGGGGGTAGGGGGGATGCCAAAGTCAGCCCTTCCTTCCTGGCGTGGGCGGCCAGGAACACTGCCACTCCTCCCAGCGATGCCCTCCTTCAGCCTCGGCTTGTTTCTGTTCCCCCAACTCATTTCACAGCCAGGGCTGACATGCATATGACACTGGCTAGGGCCTCCGATAGATGCTTGAGGTGTATCTATCCATCTCACCCGCCCGGAGATCCTGAGAGGCAGGGGCTGCTGTCATCTCCACTTTACAGATAAGAAGACTGGGCACAGGAGCGCTTGGGTGTCTCAGTGGGTTAAGCCTCTGCCTTCGGCTCAGGTCATGATCTCAGGGTCCTGGGATCGAGCCCCACATCCGGCTCTCTGCTCAGCGGTGAGCCTGCTTCCACCTCTATCTCTGCCTGCCTCTCTGCCTATTTGTGACCTCTCTCTGTCAAATAAATAAATAAAATCTTTAAAAAAAAAAAAAAAAGAAGGGGCGCCTGGGTGGCTCATTGGGTTAAAGCCTCTCCCTTCGGCTCAGGTCATGATCCCAGGGTCCTGGGATCAAGCCCCGCATCAGGCTCTCTGCTTGACGGGGAGCCTGCTTCCTCCTCTCTCTCTGCCTGCCTCTCTGCCTACTTGAAGAGGGGGGGGCGATCTCTGTCTGTCAAATAAATAAATAAAATCTTCTTAAAAAAAAGAAGAAGAAGAAGAAGACTGGACACAGGGGAGTTGAGTTTGCTAGAAGGCAGCAGAGCTGGCATTACAGAGAAATAGGAAATTAGGGTCAGGTCAATCTAGATAAGACTGTGAGTCAGCACAGAGGAAGAGACAAACACTGGGGTGGGGTGGGGGGCAGCCACTCTTTCCAGAGCTGAGCTCCCAGTGGGCGCCAGTCAGTCACCCATCTATTATCTGATGCAGCCTGTGGTTCTGAGGGACACAGGTTTTTCCAAAAGCTAAACTATTTTTCTGTATTTTTTTAAATAAGAAAATGACACTTTCTCCCCAAGTTCCTGAGATTGGGATCCTTTGCCCCCCATCTCCTGTTACAATGGTATTTTTTAATACTACCTCCCCCTTTTTTTAATTTTTTATTTGACAGAGAGAGATCACAAGTAGGCAGAGAGGCAGGCAGAGAGAGAGAGAGGAGGAAGCAGGCTCCCCGCGGAGCAGAGAGCCCGATGCAGGGCTCGATCCCAGTACTCTGAGATCATGACCTGAGCCGAAGGCAGCGGCTTAACCCACTGAGCCACCCAGGCACCCAATACTCCTCCCCCTTTTTAAAAGATTTTATTTATTTATTTGACAGACAGAGATCCCAAGTAGGCAGCGAGGCAGGCAGGGAGAGTGGAAGGGAAGCATGTTCCCTGCTGAGCAGAGAGCCCGATGCAGGGTGGGGCTCTATCCCAGGATCCTGGGAGCATAACCTGAGCTGAAGGCAGAGGCTTTAACCCACTGAGCCACCCAGGTGCCCCACTTCCCCTTTTTCTAATCAGCCAAGTCCTACACATTCAGGCTTGAAGTCAGGAAAAGTAAAAGGAGGCAAGAAAACAAAGTTAAAACTTTTTCAGGAAGAGGGAAAATGTTATGGAATGTGAATGATGTCTCCGTAACACCAAATGGACAATAATAAAGGGAAAACAAACAAACAAACAAACCTGTCGTCAGTTAAACCTCACAAAGCTGTTCACCTTCTGTCTTGCCTCTTTCATATCTACACCTTTCAGCATTGCAGTCTTAGCAAGCATGGGGTTGAGTTTTGATTTTGTTACTTAAGAAACTCATAAGCCTTCTTTATACCATTCAATGCTTTTCAAAAACACAATGATATATTAACCAACTGTTACAGCAACAGAGGTCTGTCCTTTGATTCCAAAAGACATCTTTCACCGGGCTTTATGAAAGAAGTCTTTAGTGACAGAGTGGATAGTGTCCTCAATAACATTTTTAAAATTATTTATTTATTTGAGAGAGAGAGCGAGCTTGCACTCATGCGAGTTGGGGAAGAGGCAAAGAGAGAGAGACAGACTCCACACTGAGCACAGAGCCAAATGCAGGGCCCTATCTCCCCAACCCTGAGATCATGACCTGAGCTAAAATCAAGAGCCGGTTGATTCAGTCGGGTGACTGAACCACGCAGGCACCCCATCTTCAATAACATTTTTACAATAAGAGATTTCATCTTCCTGTTTTGAATTTTTTTTTTTTTTTTAGACTTTATTTTTTAAGGGAAGCTTGGGTGGCTCAGTGGGTTAAGCGTCTGCCTTCGGCTCAGGTCATGATCCTGAAGTCCTAGGATCAATTCCTGCATGGGGCTCCCAGCTCAGTGGCAAGTCTGCTCCTCCCCCTGTTCCTCCCTCTGTTCCTCCCCCTGCTCCTCCCCTGCTTCTGCTGTGCTCCCTCACTTTCTCTTTCAAATGGAAAAATAAAGTCTTAAGAAAAAAAAAAAAGCTAGGGGCTCAGCATTCAAATGCTACTCTGAAGGCAAGATTTCTGGTGGCCAGCTCCAGCCCAGGATTGAAGGTAAGATGAGCTCTGTGTCTATAAACCATGTCCCATAAGCAAGACCACTTCTCTTTCTCAGGAGGAGCTGGAAAGGACGAACCAGGCCTGGCCCTGGGAGTAGTAGAGCCTGAGAATTAGACATTAGGTCAACAAAAGCACAGCACACACCAGGGGCCTGAGGCACGACCGCCATCAGCCAGCGGAGGAGCACACTGAGCCTGTCTGAGGCTTGGTGGACTGGTCTTGGAGAGGCTAGGTGTACACGTACGTGGTCTTGCCTCTGGAAAGGAGGCCCAGCCCTTTGCTCCAATTCTCAAAGGCATCCATGACCCCAAGAACACCTCATCCGGGGGTATCTTCTGCATGTCGGTTCCATAAGGTTCCATGCACTCTGATCTAGAGCTGTAGCTGATCTAGACTCCCCAGCCACAGGCCCTGTATTCAGGATCAGCTTCAGCTTCCTGTCTGGGAAAATGAAGACCCTTGTTATTGATGTTGTCTGTGTTTCTAAGACTGCCTCGAGTCTGTCCAGTTCCTGCCACTTACAGGCTGTGGAATCCCTGCCAAGTTACCCACCTTCTCCGAGCCCCAGAGTTCTAGCATCTTAAATGGTCAAACTTGGGCAATCAGGAATGCAAATAGATTCGATAATAGCCACTGCTCCCCCCACTCTCCACCCCGCCACCAGACTTTGGGGCATATAATGCTTCTGGGAGAGCCAGGGGTGGGCGAGTGAGCATCAGCCACTAGGTTATGCAAACAGGGTGAAGAAGCATCCAGCTCTGGGGGCCAGGGTTAGCCATTGTCCAGACCTCCACAGGTAGCTCCCCCCCCCCCCCCAGGCTGCCCAGGTGGGGAGCTGGGTTACCTGTCCTTTGCTCTGGCAGGTACTATGTGGAGGACACTACGGACGTCCTGTTCGAGAAGTGGTTCTACTGCGAGGACCTTGGCACACAGTTGGCTCCCATCATCCAGGAGTGAGCCCTCAGCCCAGTCCCCGCCCCTTGTTCTCTGAGGCCCCTTGCTCTGACCCACCCAGCAGTCCCCACCGCACTGGAGCCAGCGTGCCTGGGGTGTCGGGGGAGGGGGATGTCTGCCTCTTCCAGAGGGGAGGGCCTGGGCTGGTAAGGGAGGGGAGGGTGGACCTACATGGAATTGTATAGGGACCGTATGAGTGTGTGGGCTCCTGCACCCGAGAGCATATGAGTGTGTGTGTATCTGTGTGTCTCCCTGGACTGCTCATTCGGGAATGCTGGCCACTTGTCCTCCTCCCCCTTTCTCCCTGCAGGTTCTTCAGCTCTGAGCAATACAAAACAGGAAAGCCCATCCCTGGTGAGCCCCCTGGGAACTGCCTTTCTCCCTTCTCTGCTTTCCCAGAGTAGAATGGGTCTTGCCTCAGAATACCAGTCTCCTTTTGAGTACTCTTGCCAGTACTAAAGGCATGAGATGATGGCCCCAAATAGTGTCCCCCATGTGGCTGCTTGGTCCTCAAGCTGGATCCAGAGCCCATTCTGGTGATTCAGAGCTGAGACCCTGCAGGGGTTCTGGGCAGGGCGTGCCGGAGGCCACTGACATAGCTCTGCTGTGGGTGCAGACCAGCTGCGACAGAAACCACCATTCCTCCTGAGCACGCGATCTGTCATGGAGCCCATGTCCCTGGAGGCCTGGCTGGATGGGCACCGCAGGCAGCTGCAGGCAGGCACACCCCTCAGCCTGTTTGGGGACTCCTTTGAGACACAGGTAATGAGGCCCTGTGCCACCCAGGGCATCTACCCAGCAGCCCTGGGAAATGGGAACTAATCACCCACACATACACACGAGCGCGCACGCACACACACACACACAGAGTTTCAGAAGTTGTGACATAAACAAAGGCCTTCCTGTTTCCTCCCTGACTCAGAGAGTGACGGCTCTGTGAGGAGTGGAGGCTACACGGTCTCAAGTCTTTCTTTGCCTTCAGAGTAGGGGGTTGCCCCGTCCACTGACTGATTCCTAGGGGCCTAGTGTTATCTTTCTACTAGGAATTCCTGAACTTTTGGACAGTCTCAGCCTGGGGGGCCAGATGGAAGAGAAGTGCCTGGGGATGGAGAGAGGCAGAGACAGACCCACCCAAATAAAGCTGCCTTTCTTTCATTCAACATTTATTGAATGGCTATTATGATTCAGGCTTTGGTAGAAAAAAAGATAAGAGTCACTGCCTCAAAGAGTGTATGGTCTGATAAACAGACAAGTTAATCAAAAATTACCACAATCAGGTGATATGTTATTTGGTAGAGAAGCTTCAGGAAGCCATAGGACAATGAAGGACAAACCCAGGCTGGAGGGAAGTCAGGAAAGACTTCCTGGAGGAGGTGATGTGTAAGCTACATTTTTTTAAAGCAAATATAGGAGCTTGTCAAAGGAAGAAAGGGAGGCTGAGAGAGCATTACCAGTAAGGGAGAAGCATAGGTAAAGGTGTAGAAGGTTGAAATAGCCTGGCACTGCTAGGGGAATGAGGGCTGCAGGCACCAGGACTGGATGCCAGGAGGAGCAGGCAGTGCCCAGGTCCTATCAGGTATCCTGGGCTAGACAAGGTGCCAGGCTTGGGCTTGCTTGGGCTTTATAATTTGCCCCTGGCACATCCCTCGCAGTTTGGATCAGACACCCTCGTGGAGGGAAGCTCCCTGGGTGCACACCTGCCCCGAAAGTTATGGCCTGCAGACACCTGAGCTTAGACGGGGCCCTGAAAGCAGACGCACACCACGAAGCCCCTCCCAGCCCATCACGGCAATGGCATTTGCTACCAAGCTGGCCTCACGGTCCTGCCTTCTGCCTCATGCACACGCCTGCTTCCCCCCTGCTTCAGTTTATGCCAAAAGAATATCTACTGAGTCCTGCTCTGGGCCAGCAGGAGCAAGGCTTGCCCAGTAGCCGCCAGGCTGATGCAGGTCGAAGAGGCTGGTCCCCTCCCCTCTCCTCCTCCTCAGGCCAGAATCTCATGGAAGAAGGCAGGTGGGCCCTGTTTGTGGAACTATGTGTGTGATATGTGAGTCCACATTAAGCCGTGTGTGCATGAGTGCCTGGGTGCCGAGTGTACCCTGGCAGTCAGGCCTTCATACGGGTCAGCAGTTGTGGGGATGGGCAGCTGAGGAATCCGATGTGCACGTGTATGTGTGAAGGGCAAGCTGGCGTGATCCTGGACAGCAGGTAGGCAGCACTTTTCCTTGTGGAGGCAGTGGGGTGGCCCTCGGCCTGGCAGCCTTCCTCTCCAAGTCCTGGTCTAGACTCTAAACATGAAGATAAGGCTATGCCTGTTGCTGTGGGCCCAGTCTGGGGAGCAGGTTCAAGGCCATCTCTTCTGTGTGGGGCAGAAGCACCAGAAAGATGTGTGTTGCTTCCTGCCAGGTGATTGTCCATGGACAAGGCAGCAGCAAGGGCCCGAGACAGGACGTGGATGTGTGGCTGTGGCAATTGGCAAGTGGGGCCCCTGACGGTGGGGTGAGGGGGGGGGGGATGACATCCTCTCGCCCCCGGGGACCAGGCTGCTGCTGGGCCTTGGATGCCCAGAACCTGAAATGGCTCCCAGGGCCTCCCTGCCAAGGCAGACTCAGGGACACCTAGATAGGTGTCGAGGCCCAACGGCCTCCATTCCTGTTCTCCTGCTCCTCGTTCCCAGGAAGGTTCCTCTGTGGTGACAATGGGGGACGAGCACCTGAGCCTGGCCCCGGATGACAGCCTTCTGGTGCCAGCTGGGAATGCGTGAGTACATGGGAGGACTTTGCCCTCAAGCTGCGGGACCATTCTCCTTCCCCTGGGATGCTCAGGACCCACCTGTCTGACCCCCACCCACCTGTGTCTCCGCAGGTACACCTGGGACCGAGGACGGGACTCTGTGGCCCTGGCTGTGACCCAGGACCCCGCCCGCAAGAAGCCCCTGGGCTGATCCTCTGGTTGCTGCCCCCCAAGGAGCCACAGTGCCTCCCTCTCCCACCCAATTCCCCTCTCTGCTTCTGCGTGTACTGCTGCCGAGATACTGCGTGTCCCTGGAGCAAGGTCCAGGACACTGCCATCCAGACTCCTCCTCCTCTCAGCCAGGCTCTTGGGGGGACAGTCATACCCCTTCTCTTCTATCATTCCTCTGCCCACTGCCCTACATAGTCTGCTCCATGATTGAGGCCGGGCTGCCTCTCCATCCCTCTGTCCTCCCAGGCTCAGGACAGCACTCGCCTGCCACCCCGAGGGCCCTCAATAAAGGCTTCCTGGTGGACAAGTGCCTGTATGTCTGCAAGCACACGGGCTATCATTGATGGCCGCCCCCTGTGCTCCTGAGACTGTCTGTCTGTCTGATGTGTGGGGGGCACCAGGTGAAGTAGGTGTATGGACAGTCTGTTAGTGTGTGTTCTTACTTGTAAAGGGGCTCACTTCACTGTGTGTGTGGCCCATCCATTCAGTTCTGGGGCTCGTCCCGGGGACATAGCTCTTATTGTCCCTCTGCCTTTTAGTCTTTCCCACTTATTTTCAGATGACTTTTAAAAACAGCATCTGTTGGGTTTTTTCCTCTCTAGTAACAAGTGATGTATACTAATTGTAGAAAGCAAAAATACTTAAAAACACAGGATCCACCACCTGGAGTAAACCACAGTTAACACATGACGGTCATGGTAACCAAAGTGATATCAGGAACTTGGCAGTGGGCCAGTATCTGCTCCCCGGTTATGTACAGGCACCATGTCCAAAGACCCAGAAGGCTCCTGGGTGCTCTGCAGGGTTCTGGAGTGCTGGGAACCCTAGAAGCAGCTGTGGGTAGAGACAAAACCCAGAACCTACAGCAGAGATCAGAACTCAGTTTTCCTGGGACTTCAGCGAGAAATCCAGAAGGGGTTGCGGGTGGCGTAAGTGAAGTGGGATCTAGATGGAACAGGTTCCTGGTGAGAGAGTCATAGCTTCCTCAAACAGGGGGTCTCAACCCTGCCTGCCCCCACTGCGGCCTGGCAGCCCACTCCTTGGATTCACTATGCTGCAGGGCAGTTGGGAACCTGGCTTTGCTGAAAAGGGTTTCCACCCCCGAGCAATGTCAGAGACTGTGCCCATCTCTACCTCTAAGGCTTTCCTCTCCCACAGGCCAAGAAGAAACACTGCTGCCTCCCCCTACAAACTCATACAGTCCAGGAGGTGAAGGCAGAGGCTGGCGTGACCATGGGCTACAGCACAGCCTTGCACTCTGCAGGAACTGAGGAGAGGACATGGGGAATGTCCCAAGGATGTCCCCTGCACAGAGCCAGGGGGCTAGGAGAAGACAAGCTTTCCCCTAGTGCCCAGGGCAAACCTACTCTGAGAAAATAATGCAAATTAGATCTGTTTTTCTGAACATTGACTCCGTGCTAGGGAACTCCCTAAGAGGTTTAGCAAACAAGCAGCTCTGGTTCTAAACAAGGCCTGTCTGCATTCAAGGCTCAGGCCACCTGGCACCCCTTGGTCACAGCCTATTTGAGCCCGTCTACCTCAGCCTTGGCCAGATGGGAGCCTGGGACAGAGGAGAGAGGGACCTGGAGGCTTTGAGAGAGAGAGGCCAACAGCCACTGTGTCTGAAGCCCTGAGGCCTTGGCCTAGCCCACTGCTGACCGCAGCCAGACGGCCAGGGCAGGCATCTAGAACCACAGCCTCCCTTGGCCCTGTCCCAGGTCATGAGGAGCCTGAGGCCCCAGGCACCCCTGCGAACACCATGCAGAGGTAGAACAGGACTTGCGCCTTGCCTGAGGACAGCTCTGGCCTCTACTGCCCCGTCTGTGGTGAATGCAGAGTCAGGATGGCGTGGGGCACACAGTGGACAGGGCATCTTGAAGGCTTACTGTATTGTTCTGTCTGGGGGAGGAGCCCCAGGTCCCAGGGCAGGAGAAACTGGCAGGGGAGCCCTCTGCGTGTAGGAGGTAGTTCATAGGGTACAAGGACTTTGGACACTCTGGAATCGGGGATCGTGGGGTACAAACAGGCTTATTCCACAAGGCCATGAGCATGTGGTCAAGGTATCAGCTAGACTCCCCACCTCCCTCTCCAGAAACAACATCCTGTTGGCACCACACTCCATGCTGCCGGAGCTGATGGGGACAGGGAGGCAGCTATCCAGTCTGTACAGATAATGGGAGGGTGGGGTGCAGGGTGGTCTGCGTGAATCTGAGAGCCATGGGTTGCCAGGACCAGCTCTGGCCTTCAGGCAAGCAAACGTCTGAGCCCTCAAGGCTGCAGACACTCTTCTCCTCCTCACCCCAGCTGGGCCTTCCTCCCACGTCAGGGTCTCCCTGGGCTTCTGTCTCACCCTTACTGAGCCCTGCTCTCTTCCCCATGCCAGGGGTGGCCCAGACTCCCCACCCTTCTTCAGAGACCTTGCAGCCAGGTCACTTGGTGTGGGGGGAGGGGGAGAGGAGGGAAGGCTACAGAGTTCCGCTTTGGCTGGGTGTCTCTCAGTGGCCACAAGGGTGCTGATGAGAACACCAGGATATTGAGTCATCGTGGTGGCCAGCGGGCAGTGAACATCGTTCCTCCTGCCCCAAACACTCTCTCAGGGGTAGAAAGCATAGAGACTTCTCTCAGGCCCATGGCCCAAGCAGCCCATGGAATCTCACAACCTGAGCTCTTCCCCTCCCCTCCTTTCTCTCCCTCCTTCGGCTCTCCCTGGCTCCCTCCTCACCTCCCTCCCTCCCACCCTCTCCTCCTCTCCTTGGGCCTTCACCACAGATTCAGGCGCTGCAGGAGAGGCCTCAGGTTCCTGCTTCCCAGCCTCCTCCCTGACCGTGTCCGCCTTCCTGGCACCGATCCTGGGTATAGAGTTTGTCCTGGGGCTGGCAGGGAACAGCTTGGCGCTCTTCATCTTCTGCTTCCGCACGCGGCCCTGGATGTCGAACACAGTGCTCCTGGTCAGCCTGGTGGTGGCCGACTTTCTCCTGATCGTCAACCTGCCCTTTCGTGTGGATTACTACTTCCTGCACGAGCACTGGCGTTTCGGGGCCACCGTCTGCAAGCTCAACCTCTTCATGCTGTCCACCAACCGCTCAGCCAGCGTGGTCTTCCTCACGGCCATCGCCCTCCACCGCTACCTGAAGGTGGTGCGGCCCCACCACGCGCTGAGCCGGGCCTCCGTGAGGGCGGTCACCTGGGTGGCCGGGGGGCTCTGGGCCAGCATCCTGCTCCTCAACGGACACCTGCTCCTGGCCGCCTATCCCGATGGCTCCTGCCTCAGCTACAGGCTGGGGGTCAAGCCCTCGGCTTTGCTCCGCTGGCACCAGGCCCTGTTCATGCTGGAGTTCTTCCTACCACTGGCACTCATCGTATTTGCCATCGTGAGCATCGGGCTCAAGATCCAACGTCGTGGCCTTGGGGGGCAGGCGGGCCCGCGGAGAGCTGTGCGCGTGCTGGCCGTGGTGGTGACTGTCTACACAGTCTGCTTCTTGCCCAGTGTTGTCTTCGGCATGGCTTCCTTAGTGGCCTTCCGCCTGGGTGCCTGCCCCGCCCTTGACCTCTGCACGCAGCTCTTCCATGGCTCCCTGGCCTTCACCTACCTCAACAGTGCCCTAGACCCTGTGCTCTACTGCTTCTCGAGCCCTAGCTTCCTCCGCCAGGTCCGGGCCCTGCTGGGCCTCACCGAGGGCCGGCAGGGCTCAGCCAGTGACGAGAGTTCCTACCAGCCATCTGCCCGGCGCTGGGAGGCCACTCGGAAGATGCAGGCTGTGGAGAAACTGTAGACGGAGGTCTCGCTGGAGGGCCCGCTCAAGTAAGAAGGTCCCTTTCGGGACTAGGGGTTCCCCAGGCTGCAAGAGGAAGGACGGCTGGGCTCTGACCTGGAGGGAGAAGGTTGCCAGCATAAGGTGCCTCAACCAACTGGATGTCGGCAGGAGCCAGGTGGGTGGCAGGGGAAGGAAAGGGTCTCGACCTTCCAGAGCAGTGTGTCCCAGATGACATCCCCAGAGTGCAGGAAAGAGACTGATGGCGGGTGGAGACAAGACAGAGGCTGTAGCAGCTCCCCTCCAGACAAAGGGCCATACGGCTGCCCAGTCCAGGGGGAAAGCACAAGTCTTGCTTTGGAGGTTGGACAGTGCACATTTTTGTCATCTCCAGCTTGTCCCTTTCAATGCTAATAAACTGCCTTTTGAAAATGCAAGTTTGCCTCAGCTGTTCTAAGGAAAACTAAACAAATGTCTTTTGGCTCATCTGGCCCTGGGGTCAATAGGGTTCCAAGTGAGTACCCCAAGATGAAGGGAGACTCTGGGGACAGAGCAAGGAAGCCCCCCAGGACACCATCCTTCCACATTGCTCCTGGAGCCCTGCAGTATCCTTCTAGGCAGAAAAAATGCTTCTCTGGGTCATAGGAGGGCAGCTCATCTGGATCCCTGGGTGACCCTGGCTCCTTTCTGGTCTTTAGCTCCTCTTCTGCAGTCCTTGAGGTCTTGCCCAGTGCATCAAGGGCTCAGGCCCACCCTCCCCTAGGATAATGAGGAGATCTTGCACCTTGGAAGTTAACTGCTCCATCCAGCTCAGGCTCCTGGCTCAGCTCGGGATCCTACCCATAGCTTTCCTCAGCCCCAAGTACCCTTCCCTGGCTTTGGAACCTGTGGTGACTGTTAACCTAACCAGGACAGGACCCCAGCTAAGGACAGGAGCCTCAGAGTCACAGGGCTGGCTCATAGCCCTCTCCCAGGACCAAAGCCATCTTGTCCACCTCTATTCCTTTGTTCTGCTCGGTATGCCTGTGGTCAGTGTCCAACCATCTAGGTTAACCCATCTGTTGGCTTGGGTCCCCCAGGCACAAGGTGTATACCTGACATGAATTTGGGGGTTTTTTGTTGGGAGGGGCCTGGGGGCAAAGGGGTAGTGGTTAGTCCTTCTGTCCACAGGGGAAGTCACTGACTGGTAACTTCTTTTAGGACAGATTTCTTAAATATTTGTGCAGACCTAATCTGTATTTTCTACTCCAATCTCCTAAGTGTATCCTGGGAAAACAAGAAGTTTTCTAATCTGGGTTGGGAGAGGGTTTGGTATAGCCTTCAAGGCTTTTCAAAGGGCTACTAAGAGGTCAGTAAGGCCCTGTATAAGCACCACTTGAACCCCATGTGCCAACTCGGGAGAATGAACACACATACCTTCCCCACTGGCAGGACAGAAGAGGCTGGAACTAGTTCTCCACTCATCCTCTCAGCCACAGGCCTCTAGACCTCAGGTACAGGGTCTGATGAGAGGACCAAATTCCCTTTCCCCAACTCCCTTCGGAGTTTGAATCCAAGTCCAATCCTCTCATATCATAGACAGGGACACTCTCCCTCTGTTAAAAATTCTTAGGAATGGAGACCAAGGCCTAGGAATCACCGGTGCCCCGGGAGGAAAGCACTCAGAAGTAGTGCAGATGTTGGGGTGGGAGATGGAAAACACGTTAGGTGGAGGGAGGTGGCCTGGGAGACAATAGGTTGAACAGATACTGGAAACCATCTCCCGGGTGTGTCTCCAGCCTGCTTTCCTTTTCTGAAAACTCCCCAGCTTCTCTCAAAGCAAGGGTGTGCTGCCTGGGCCCCTGCAAGGAGCTTCCTCATGCCTCTGCCCTCCATGGCCCCCTGCTCCATGCCTCCCTTCTTGTTGCTAACTCTTTGACTCTGGTAGAGCCATTCCTAGAGACTCCCCACTTCTCCACCCTCTGCCATGAGGAGGAGTGGGCCAAGTCTGGGCCAGCCCACCCTCAGCCTGAGATCAATAATGCCAAGTAAGACTGGAGGCTGGGAACTGAGCACTTTCTCATGCAGCCCCACCCCCAGGGCTCTACAATGCACTGTGGGCCAAATGCCAGGCACCTTCCATCTGGTACCATCTCTTCCCATGTTTGTGGGCTCAGGGTGGCTCTGTGGGCAAATGGGGTTCCATATACCATTTCCTCCGTCTTTTCTCTACACTGGCCCCTTCTCATCTACCACACCATCATGTCCACCCACTCTCTCAGCAACTGGGCTCACTTGCCTTGCCCCCATTTCCCTAAATGGTTCCCATGGCTTCTGTGCAGTGTTGCCCCTCCCCTTGAGGAGTCCTAGAGACTAGCCACAGTTTGCGCCCACTCCTATCCTGCCCAGGATCCTCTTTGCCCCTCGTCTTGATGTTGAGGACTGCCCCCTCTCCAAGAAGCTGGGCCACCCCTCCCTTCACAAAGCCCTCTCTACAGGGAGTCTGGATGTCCCTCAGGGGAGAGAAGTGGGGACTTAGGCTGCCTCCACATTCTCCCTGCATGGAAGGCCTCCCTGGTCCTAATCTTGGTCCCTCGTTCTCCATCTGTGAAATAGGAACAGTGATTAGGCTCTCACCCAACTCCAGAGGTATAGATGGAAATAACTGAAGATGCCAGAGTGCTGAGTAAGGTAGTTATTTACATGGTGAGGGAGGGGGAGAAGGAATGAAACGGGATGCAGGGGGAGGAGAGGAAGGCAAACTGGTTGAACTGTCCCCCTACACCCAGGAGAGTAGGGGGGCGGCACCCATGGCAATATATGGTAGGCTGGAGGTGGGTTGAGTAAAGACACTGTTTCCTACATTTGGGTTCCAAACAGCATTTGGTCCTTTGGGTGAGTTACACTATTTAGTGTGAATCTGGAGCAGAGCTTTGTCTTCTTTCTCCTAATATCCCAAAAGACAGCAAATGGGATCCCTGACTTCACTCTGTGGACTTCTGTGCTGGGGGAGAGCAGAAACGGCTGGGCTGACCCGCCATAGCCACTCATATCCAGCATTTACTGGGCTCCCATTGGGGGCCACACACTAAGCTACACAGGCAGATGATCGGGCTCTGACCTCCAGGCCAAGTCTGGGAGAGGTTTGATCTACAAGTGGACCAAATGCAACCCAAGCCAGTATAATTTAAGGTTTGGGTAGTAGTAGTGCAGGGCTGGGGGCACAGAAAAGCTAACTGCCTGGTGTCAGCGAAGTGATGCATGTAAGCTCAAGCCTGGAGGATGAGAAAAGCAGCAAAGGGAACGGCATTTCTGGCACAAGGCACAGCACTGTGAGAAGAGCTGCCATGGAGGGAAGGATAAGGTCGCTCAGGTGAGCGGAGGTGGCCTAGGCAGAGTTGGGGACAGGCGGGAAGACAGGCTGAGCCAACTAGGCTCACCACATTCAGAATGTGACCCAAAAGATAGGGACTGGCCATCCACAGAGGGTTCCACAGCTGCAAAATCCTGTGGTGGCAGGATCAAAACCAGCCCCTGGCAGGTGCACAGCAGTTGAGGTCACAAGGCAAGTAGCAGGATCTGTCAGACTCCCTGTTAAGAATGCCTATTGAAAGAGTATGATGCTGAACATCTGGGTGGCTCAGTTGTTTAGCATCTGCCTTTGGCTCTGGTCATGATTCCAGGGTCCTGGGACTGAGTCCCACATCAGGCTCCCTGCTCAGGGGGGAGTCTGCTTCTCCTTTTCCCTCTGCCCTTCCTCTCTGCTCATTCTCTCTCTCTCTCAAACCAAAAGGAAAATAATATGAGGTCTTTAGAACTAATGATGGTGGTGAATGGTTTCTGCTTCTTGCATCCATTGATCCTGACAAAAACATATGCTTTAGGGAGATAAAAATGTAACGAAAATACTTCTGCAGTATATTTTGCTATGACCCTGGTTCCTATACTCCTCTGAAATTTAAGACAGTTATCATTTGAACAATCTCTTTGTCTCTTACTTCCTCTGACTCTCCCAAGTCACTGAAACCGGAAGACCAGGAAGGGGAAGAATGCACCTGGTCTCTACAAAGGTTGGTAGCAAGATAAGCTCACATGTACTAGGATACTCCAAGTAGTCTACCAGAACTACGGCTTCCACCTATAGAGGGTCCCGGTGCTAAATGGAGGAACCTGGAATTCAAGGACAGGAAGGAAGGTCCTCATGGATACAAGTTCACAAATAATCTGGATGTTGGAATTCATTCACCTCTAAGTCTTTATTTATCAGAGCAGATGGAGGTACAGGATGTGCAAAGGATTTCAACCTCTCAGGACCAAGGGCAAGAAACCCCACCTACTGACTCAGTCCCAGTCAAGAGCCCCACCGGGGGCTGCAGTGATCACTTCTGGCTTGTTGGGAAGTGAACAGAGTAAGATCACATGAAGGAAAAGCCATCATCTCACCTCCTGGGCTAATGTCCACTCCTGTGTCCCATCTCAGAACCCCAGCACAGTCCAGAGAACAGTAGCAGCAGACTGCCTGGTTCTAGTCCTACTTCTACCACTTCCTGCTGTTTGACTTCTCGGTGCCTCTGTTTCCTCACCTGTAAAGACAGAATTACAGTACCCACCTCATGGCACCGGGCATCAGTGAGATAATCACCAGCGTTACCACAGTATCTGAGCTTTTATTTTCTGTGCTATTTTCACTGAGTGGTTATCAGAATAGACAGGAAAAACAAAGTTAAAGAAATCCAAAGTTGCTTTTATTTAATTGTTTTTGCTAATGTAAGAACAGAACCGTGACAGCGGCTCAGCTCTATAACCCACCCAGCCCAAGACTGTTCCGGTGGTGGGGCCAAGAACAGGTAGATGATCTTCCTCCATTAGTGACCTCTTCTTCAAGCACAAGGACATCTTCTATAGAGCATCAACATGCACCTGTCATGTTGAATGTCAAGAATTTAACCAAAGCCTTCTTGATCCTTCTACATTCTCAGCCAGTAGTATTGCCTTCTAAGGTTATGGACTCCAGGTCTGATAACGTGATAGGTAGAGGAAAGCTTCCTTCCAAATCTTGAGAAGAGTGGAGGCAGAAGTCTGGAGTTGAAGGACATGACTCTAAGGACTTCATCCACCTCCCCCCTTTAGCCTGTCCCTCCAAGGTGAAAAAGAGTCAGTGTTCTCGAAACTCCCCTTTCCAGGTTTGGCTTTCTTCAAGGTGTACAACCATGAAGCATACTAGGGTTTGCACAAACACAGGACAATGCATCAGTTTTTCCTTTGACCCCAACATACACTGGGCCAGCATCTTTTAGGAGCAACCACTCCAGCCCTGCCTAAGCCATACTCGTAAGTCACGAGTGGGTTGTTCAGGACCCTCTGCCTGTCCTAAACGATTCCTAAAAGCTTCATATACAGTCTCAGTCTTACTGTCCTCGGGCCTATTGGTATATAATCCTACCTATAAAGTTACCAAACCCCTGACCTATGGATGCCTCTTTCAGATTTCATATCTTCCTCAAACTTACTAAATGAATTTCCAAAAGCAGTTACCTACAAGCTAATTCAGGAAGGAAGCCTCATTCTGTGCAAATCACTGCTGAGACCAGCTCTGCAGGAAGTCAGGGAGGGAGGGCCTAGGGTTCAAGATACTCTCTCTATACCTATCACACATGCCCCCCTCTCTGCCCACAGCACCCCTTTCTGCCTTGTCTCAGACTCCTACACACTAGGTACCCCCCTCCTGGCTGCCAGTTAGACTGGCAGGCGAGGCTCCTTGACTACAGACAGGTAGCCTGACTTGGATCTATGCTGTACCATGGGTCAGGACCCTGGACCACAGCCACGGAATGCTGTATACCCTCCTGCCTATAGATACTGAACAGAGCCAGAGTCACCTCTGGGTTGCTCTATTTATTGTCACCTTGGCTGGAAATATTCTAGCATATGGAAAGATAGGGACCTGATCTGGAGGGCAGGTAGGACATCAAATCTAAAACTACCATGGCACACAAGTATTGTGAGGAGATAAGGAAGGGCTCAGAGCTCCGTCTTCAGCGATCACTGCTCCAGAGCTTGGGTTGGTACCAAGAGCCCCACACAGTAGAGTCAATGCCAGTAACCTTCCATTCTAAGCAAGAAGACCAGAAGTTGCGTGGAATGGAAATACAAACACTGAAGCAAACTTCTTCATCATCTTGATGCCTAAGCTTCCTGGGACGGCCAAGATGTTAACTTAGCTGGTTATCCCTGTTTCACTTCCAAGCACTGGAAATTGACATTTCGGGTATTGGGGTTTCTTCCCTGTGATTTGGCAAATTCTTCAGATCTCCATGTCAAATCAACAGTTCCTTAGGTAATAGGCGCAAATTATTTTCTCCACAGGACTTACTGGCACATCCTTCGAACAAACCACTTCATTTGTTCCATTCCTCTTCTTTGGCCTTTCTGGCCTTTTTGGATTTTCTGGATACAGGAACTGCCCGAAGCAGGATGAAAAAAAGAAAGGGGCCAGCTTTCACCTCCTGGTTAACAGATGCTCCCTGCCATCTATAATGGCCAAAGGGACTGAAAGATGACAGCCCAGTCCTCTTTACCCTATCATGGGTTTGAACTTAGGAGTTCCCAGGTCTCAGCAGGCTACTCATTATTCGATGTGGTTCTTAGTAGGGAGGAGTTGCATGGGACATGCTCTCCCATAACTGCTCAGTGAAAGCAACAGCAATGTCCAAAACCAGCCCTCTGGCACTGCACAACTGTTGGTAGGCCAGGATGATCCCAGTCCTCAGCAAAAGGCTCTCAATCCTAACTCCCTAACAAGCCCAAGACGTATGGATGTCTCCTCCCAAACTGGCAGGGGCAGCAGAGACTTCCAAAAGGAACTCCTTTACTAAATGCAGTGAGTAGTCCAACATGGCTACTTGGGTCAAGTCATAGTTAATGCTGGAGAAGAAATGTCTCTGATTCAGGTAGAGCCAGATCTGCTGAGGAACCTGGGGAGTCCAGGAACCAGACCCATAGATGCCAGAGGACAACGTTCCTCTTGCTGGTGCCATATCACCTAGTCTAATGGTTTCAAAAACACAGAGGCCCATTCTGAAGACAGCTGGCAGGGAGGCAAAAATGGCGATCTTAAGAGGTCTTCAGATAAGTGGACAGCTCAGCAGGAGAGCATGTGTGCCCAGGACTCACTGCATGGCAGCCATCACCAACCCGGTGAAGGAGGACATATCACTCAGCATCTTCAGGGTGCTGGAGGCAGACGCTATGGCAGAAGAGCAAGTGAGCAAGGGTTAAAACTTTGCCAGGTTAACATACCCAACCCTCTGACCGAATTGCCCCAACTCCTGAGAATTTATTCCAAAAAATTAATTCTTGATAGGGGAAAATGCTAGATGGACAAGAGCATGTGTTCTAGCAGCCAAGTGGTTATCAGAATATGGACTGTGCAGTCAGAGACCCACCTCAACCACTTTTTAGAGCAAGTGATGAATGCTCTCTGAGTCCTCTTTTCCTCCTCTGTAAAACACACTGACAGCCCCTGCTCTCCAGGGATGCTGTGAGATTAAATGAGACAATGTATGTAAAGTACTTCCAGTATAAGGAGTTCAACTACAAAGCTTAGCTCTTATTATTATGCATAAGGGCAGGAAAGGAAAGCAGGGAAAAGGAAAGCCTGAACATTAAGGGTGACAGAGTTGAAGGAAGTTTTCCATGATCGTTCTGACAATACATGTTTTCAGGTCTTAACCATTTTTTAGTTATGAAGATGGATGCCACAAACTGTTGAGCTTTGCAGCTTAGGAAGAAAAAAGCAAGGCAGAAGAGTTGGCCTTTTTTCACCATGGTTTCCCTACTTTTATGGATTTCACTTCTGGAAAACTCCTAGGAGTTCCCTGAGATGCAGAAAACGTGGGAAGGTGGAAGGCATAGGAGAGGGGATATGAAGAAGGGTTTGACAATCAAAACTTAAAAGGGGGGCACCTGGGTGGCTCAGTGGGTTAAGGCCTCTGCCTTCGATTCAGGTCATGATCCCAGGGTCCTGGGATTGAGCTCCAGGTCGGGCTCTCTGCTCAGCAGGGAGCCTTCCTCTCTGCCTACTTGCAATCTCTCTCTGTCAAATAAATAAAATCTTAAAAAAAAAATAAAAAACTTAAAAGTATCTGCCTACATTTGCTCACCGTGCCCAAAGGCAGGGCTGTGTACAGAGGATTACTCTGTCCTGATTAGGAATACAACTGAGAGAGTGAGTCTTTATTCCCAGGGGCCCCTGAGAGGGTTGTAAGGATGCCCCCTGGCTAGGCAGATCACTGGGCAGACCACAGTGTGGCTCAGAGAGGAGAAAGACCTTGTGACCACAGGCAAGGAATCCATTCTCAGGACTCTGATGCAGGGCACAATACGGTCTCTGTATCTCCTCTTCCTCTGACAGCTTTTCAGCTGTAAAGAGTACATAAGAGTCCAGTTCCATAAAAGAAACTCACAGTTAATATTTATCAGTGCCAGAAACAAAACAGATCATTAAGTACTTGCACAGACCTTAGAGAAGCCTAGCCAGTGTTTACTATCTTTTTCTTTTTCATTCTATCCATAACTATTGTAGTACGAAACCCAAAACTAAAAAAGTATTATTCTTTCCAATGTAAACATCATTACCACTCATAAAAAAGTTAACAATTCCGGGGTGCCTGGGTGGCTCAGTGGGTTAAGCCGCTGCCTTGGGCTCAGGTCATGATCTCAGGGTCCTGGGATCGAGTCCTGCATTGGGCTTTCTGCTCAGCAGGGAGCCTGCTTCCCTCTCTCTCTCTCTGCCTGCCTCTCTGCCTACTTGTGATTTCTCTCTGTCAAATAAATAAATAAAATCTTTAAAAAAAAAAAAGTTAACAATTCCTTAATATTGGCAATTACCCACTGTTTATATTTCCAACTGTTTCATAAACATCATAAATGGGTGGTTTTGATGAGGGAGCAGGAGGCTGGCTGAGGACAAAACAAAAGCTGGCGCCTTGCACCCCCTTTCATCCGCTCCCCTCCATATGTGTAGCATTCCTCAGGCACCCCTGACTGCCATAAAATGATAAATAGTTAACTTGCTGAGATCACAATCCTGCAAGACAGGAGTCTCCCTTGGTTTGCAAATGTCCTTGAGATTACAACAAAGAAGTTACCTTATCAATAGCCCAATTTCCAAAGACACAGAACTCAGTTCCTCAAGCCTAATGTCACCCTCCCCTCCATAAAAAAACCGAAGGAGGTGGAAGTAGAAGGAAAAGTAAATAAAGTTAAATTTCTTCTAAACCTAAATCTCATTAACAAGGATGCTTGATAGCAGGAATGTAACATTCCACCAGGAGACTCTCAATTGTCTTTGCTTGATAGTAACCAGGCCTTCAATATCCTGATAGTATTCTTTGCCCCAATAGTCCTTCTGAACACCCCTTTGTCCTCACCTACCCAACTCCTGTGTATATAACCAGCCACTCCTCACAACCCGGGGCAGCAGCTCTTCCTGCCCACGGGTCCTGTCCCCGTGCTTTAATAAACCACCATTTTGCACCAAAGATGTCTTAAGAATTCTTTCTTTAGTCGTCAGCTCCGAACCTCACCCCACCGAACCTGACTTAGGTTCTGGGACTTCATCAGTTTGTTTCTGAACATTCAAAAATTCAACTTCCCAGAGTGACTGGCTGGCTCAGTTGGAAGAGCATGCAACTCTTGATCTCGGGATTGTGAATTCGAGGCCCACGATGGGTGTAGAGATTACTTAAAAATAAAAATAAAATAAAAGTTCAACTTCCCAAAATCTGAGGAGATTCTGAGACAGCCCCTACTAATCAATCCTACCAATAATCACCAACTTAGGCCAACCTCCTCACTAGACCAGATAAGAAAACCAAAATTGAGAAAGGTTAGGTGATTTTGCTCAGGATCACACAGTGGGCTGAAGACAAAGGGCCCAACCCCAGAGCCCACTCCCTTCCCTGATACCACACTGTCTGGAAGTGTGAACACTGAGGTAACCATTAGAAGCTTTCAAGTCAGCAAGTCTTAATCTAACAATGCATCCTTGCTCTGTAATGAAACAATCACCACTAGAACCCTTCTAGTAATTATACACTCATTTTACTAAGATAAAAACTAACCTCTCAAGTTAATACCATCAGATCAGAAGTTAGATCTTGATCTTTATTTTGTGCTCCAATTTAGCCCTGTAAAACAATTCTGGTGAGCTCTATCTAGCCTCTCCTCAGCATGAACTAGTTCCCCCAGGCTATAGCAAGCTGAAAAGGGTGATTAATAGAGGAGATAGGTTTCATCACACAGTAGAGATATGCGTTCTGTCTGGGCATCAATATGGTATCAGCAAAGGTTAAGACTGCCTGAAAATAGACCCAAATGGCTTCATAGATAATTTCCACCAAACTATCAAGGAGCTCATAATTTCTGTGCTGTATGTTTCAGAATATGAGAAAAAAAATGCCTCCATCTCATTCTATAAGAATACGATACAATTCAATTACAATAGCATTAATTGTATTGTCTATAGGATATAGACATTGGACATACGGTCTATAGAATAATACAGTATTTCTATATAAATACAATTGTCTACAAAGAAAGGTCTACCCTTATAGACAAGACAAATGAATAATACAGTATTGTCTATATAAATACAATTTTCTACAAGGAAAGGTCTACCCTTATAGACAAGACAAATGGACAAGGAAAGCACACACACAAAAGCAGGGGAGGATGGGGAGGAAAACTACATACCAATTTCACTAATAGACAGAAGCCAAGATCCTAAGTAAAAATAAAAGCAAATCGAAAGAGTAAATGTGCTTTCCCTCTGAAACACTTGGCTTCTTTCTTCTTTGTTTTGTTCTCTTTTGATTGGGTCTTTTCTATGGGTGCACAATTCAAATAAACTGGGGCATATGAAAAAATAAAGAGAGAATAGGACATACTGAACAAGCTACTGAATCTGGAATTTAGATGATCTGACATTCGGAAATAACAAATAATTAGGATATAATAAATAATTAGGAATTATTAAAATAATTCATCATTTAACGGATTCAGAAGAAATGCTTATGCTCACTCATCTCATTTGATTTCAGAAAAGCTATGAACAAAATTCAAAACCCATTACTTATCAAGAAAAATGAAAATAATAACAATGATCTTAACATGTTAACTAGAAACATACTTGACATTATCAAACAATTATATAAAACTAATGTGAGAACAGATGGTCACAGGGACAAAAAAGGCCCAAGTGTGTGCAATCATCAAGAATATGAACCTTGGGGACGCCTGGGTGGCTCAGTTGGTTGGACGACTGCCTTCGGCTCAGGTCATGATCCCGGAGTTCCGGGATCGAGTCCCGCATCGGGCTCCCAGCTCCACGGGGAGTCTGCTTCTCCCTCTGACTTTCTCCTTGCTCATGCTCTCTCTCACATAAATAAATAAAATCTTTAAAAAAAAAAAAAAGAATATGAACCTTGGGGGCGCCTAGGTGGCTCAGTGGGTTAAAGCCTCTGCCTTTGGCTCAGGTCATGATCCCAGGGTCCTGGGATCAAGCCCCACATCGGGCTCTCTGCTCCATGGGGAGCTTGCTTCCTCCTCTCTCTCTCTGCCTGCCTCTCGGCCTAGTTGTGATCTCTCTCTCTGTCAAATAAATAAAATATTAAAAAAAAAGGGGGGGGGGGCGCCTGGGTGGCTCAGTGGGTTAAGCCGCTGCCTTTGGCTCAGGTCATGATCTCAGGGTCCTAGGATTGAGTCCCACATCAGGCTCTCTGCTCAACAGAGAGCCTGCTTCCTCCTCTCTCTCTGCCTGCCTCTCTGCCTACTTGTGACCTCTCTCTGTCAAATAAATAAATAAAATCTTTAAAAAAAAAAAAAAAAGACATACAATCTCATAAGTAATCAGGAAAACACACACATAAACAATTCCACTGAGACACCTGAGTGGCTCAGTTGGTTAAGCATCTGCTTTTGGCTAAGGTCATGATCCCGAGGGTCCTGGGATAGAGTCCTGTGTTGGACTCCTCACTTACTCCCTCTGCCTACCACTGGCCCTGCTTGTGTTTGCTCTCTCTGACAAATAAATAAAATCTTAAAAAACATAAACAATTTCATTTTTTACTCATTAAATTAATAACATTTTAGAACACTGATTTCCATACCTGACAAAAACATGAGAGAACAGCTATTACCATTGCTATGGATTGAAGTGTAAACTGGCCGAACCTCAAAGGGCAATTAGCCAGTACTTAGCCAGATGTCAGACGCACGTACCCTCCACTTACTGGTCTCTGGACTGAAGAAATCCCCCAGAGGCACACAAAACTCAGGAACAAGGCTGTCACTGAAACACTATTTTCTGTATCAAAAACAAAACAGCCCAACTCTCTGACAGAAGATGGTGAAATATGCTTTCGTACATCCACCCAGCAAAACATGAGGCAGCGACTGACAAGGTAAGTCTCTACATAACTCATGAGGAAACATGTCACAACATCTGTTGTAAACAAAGACTAGTTAAAAAATGGTCCACATTCTGTGATTCCATTTTTGTAAAAAAAAAAAAAAAAAAAAAAGTAAAATAAAATAATGTACGTAGTATAGCAAGAAAGATCTAGAAGAATGTATATTGCACTATTAATAGGGGATACCATCTCTGGAAGTGGTATCATGGGAAATTTTCAGTTTCTAAATTACAGCATTTCTGGGGTGCCTGGGTGGCTCAGTGGGTTAAGCCTCTGCCTTCAGCTCGGGTCATGATATCAGGGTCCTGGGATCGAGTCCCACATCGGGTTCTCTGCTTGGCAGGGAGCCTGCTTCCTCCTCTCTCTGCCTGCCTCTCTACCTACTTGTGATCTCTCTCTGTCAAATAAATAAATAAACTCTTTAAAAATAAATAAATAAATAAATAAATAAATTACAGTATTTCTGTAATGTTTGAATTATTCAAGCACAATCACTTTTCTAATTAAAAAAAAAAAAAGGAATAAAAGAAATAAAAACACCTCCACTTTTCTGGGAGAAAAAAAAAAGGCAGGAAGGCCAACCATGATCCCAATGAATACCAGGTTAACAATCTCTGCAGTATTTCCCTCAAGAGGGGGAGGCAGAAGTTGGTTTGGAACAGTTGGGAATCGTCAAGTGCCAATAAGGAGCCTGCCCTCCAGGTCCCAGGCAGGATTGGTGTGGTGGGAGTGATGGGAACAGGGTCAGTCCCTTAGGCACGGCAGTCTGCACAGCATCTTAGCCCCCACAAGGAAGGCTGTGGCTGAAACAGTGCACAGTGAAGGAAAGCACAAACAAAACTGGACCCCCAACTTTTTTTTTTCACCTCTGATCTCTGAGTGGCTCTCAGATGACCATTTAAGATTAGAAACGTTTTACATGAAAAGCGCACGATGGAAATCAGATTGGCTACAAGGAACGGGTGGTGACTTCGTGGGTAAAAGCTATAGAAACCTAGTGTGTCCTAAAAAGATGACAATGAATGCCAAGAGCTCGAATGGCACAATGCTGGAAAGCTGAGCAAAGAAAGGGTGTTAATCAACTAACTAGCCTCTACCACAATCTCCAATTGCTGAAGCCAAGAATGGGAAAAGAAAACAAATGGAAAGGGAACATAAACAAACTTGGAACACCAAGGACGCTATACACCCAAACACAGTTATGTATTTAATTCCCAAGACAACCCAGTGAGTGCTACGAAGAGGAGACTCAAAGAGGTCCATGACTTGCTCAAAGTTACAAAGTGACAAAGCCTCAGGTCTGGATTTGAATCTAGTCTGCCTAAAGTCCAGCGCACTGGCAGCTCCTCCAATAGGCCAGTGGGCCAGCCCCAAGTTCCCAGTATCAGAGCCTGTGTCCTCGGTCTTCCCGGGCAGTACTCACCTGTGAGCTGGACGGCAGAGGCTGGGAGCTGGGCTCCTCTGATGGGGCTGCTCCCGAGCCCATGGGGCTCAGTGTTGTGATTCGGCTTGGTTGGCCACGCAGTGTCAGAGTGATGGTGGTAGGGACCTTCAAGCCTGACAGAGAAAGGAGGAAGGAGGGTTGTTTGTTACAGCCTCCACTGTCTCCACCCGAAGATTTTCTTCACATCACACACCAGCCCCTCAGCCTCCCACCTCAGTACCCTTCCCAACTGGGTCAGCTCCCCTATCAGTCATTGTAAAAGAAACAGGAAAATAGCTGTGCTCTTCTGACCTCACCAGTGGATGGACCCACACAAATGAATCCTTGAGGGTCAATACCAGGACCCTGTTGAGTTGGGTTCAACCATATCCCTTGTTCATGTGAGAAGGGAAGGTCCTGGGGAAAGATCCCCTAAGAGTCCCCACAGCAGTCATGAGAGACTCACCTGATGCTTGGTTAGAGATCTGAGCCAGGCCAGGGAGGCTGCTTGCCAACTTAGCAAGGCCCCCATTGGTCAGCAGCTGGTGGATGGCTGTGGGTTTCCCACCAGGAGTGGCACCCAAGGAGGAGAGAGTGGTGGCCACAGGAATGGTACGGACAATGGTGCTGGTGCCCGTGGTGATGGCACTCAGGCTCTGCATGGGGGTGGGTAACTTCATACTGGTGGCCTGTGGGACACACAAGACCAGGTGATCAGAAGCTACTGCCCAACAGCAAGCAATGTTCAAGTATGGAGGACCCAGAGCATTAAAGGCTACCATGTACTGCACAGCCACTACATGCAAGGTACTCTTCCATGCATTTTCTATATACTATCTTATTTAATACTAAAACAACCCTTTAAGAGAAATACTATCATTATCCTAATTTTACAGACAAGGAAACAAAGATACAGAGAGGTCAAAAAAACTTGCCCAAGGCCACACTCTAAGTGATGGAGCTTTAACCTCTGGTAGCTCCTAGGCATGAAGTCAGAAAGCAGTCTGTCATGACCCAGACTCCAGACCCAATTTCCCCGCCAAAACCAACTAAACTGAGAGGGCCTCCTCCCCGAAGCTGCCCAGCCCAGTGGAAGGCAGATGTACACCTGTGGGGCTGGCCCTGGGGAAGGATTTGCTGGGAGGCCAGAGGTCTTGCTGCTGATATCCTGCAAGCTGAAGCTGAGGCCTTGAAGGAGGCTGCTGGCTGATGTAGCCCCTAGGAGAGGGTAGAACAGATGTCAGCACAGGCCCAATCCCTTATCCCAAGAGCAGCCAAATCCATCTACCCTCAACAACCAGCTAAAATGCCAATGTTCTTTCCCTGGAACATTCCCAGTGCTCTTGGAAAAATGCCAGGAAGGGCTCCCCGAGCATGCACGCTGCATGCTCACACGAGGAAGGTACTCTGCTAGACACACTGTCTTGGATTTGTTCCACATATCCCAACCTGCTCCAAACCACCTACCTTACATTTTGAAGTTTTAGGAAAACCAAAGAGAGCTTCAATCCCACCCCACTTTTCAGAAATCTAAATTCCATCCTTTTCAGGGAAAAGGGACGCTTATTAAGCAAAAAGAATTCCAAATACCTGATATATATTTGGCCACAAAGCAAAGAGGGAGGTCCTCCTGAAGGAGGACACCTGCAGAGCCTTGCCTGCTGGGCTCAGGCAACCAGCCCTCCCATGCAGGGTGGACTGGCCAAAGTGAAGAGATAAGCAGAGGCAGAAAGGTGCCTCGTTTTGCTAATGCTAGTACATACAGCACAATCTCCCTCCCAGTTTCCTGCAATCAGATGTGTTCAAAAACACAATACCCACATCTTCCACCAGCTATTTCTCCTCCTTCTAGTACAAGAGACACTACCTGCAGACTGGGATATTTACTCACTATAGATACTGAGACCAGAAACTCCCTCACCTCAAAGCTAATTCCAGCTTCCCATCAAGCCTCAATGAAAGCCTGCAACTCAGAGGAGCATCCCCCAGAGTCAGCTGCTTTCCTGGGACCACCCTCCAGCAGCAGCCCAAAAGAGACTTTGCTGGGAGGTGGGGAATGCTGGGGTACAGATACCTGGGAGGGAGTTGCCAGGAGAGGTGGCCACCAGACGGCTCTGGAGTGTGTGCAAGGCACTGGGTGTGGTGCTGCTGGACACTGAGGACACTGGGATGGCCGAGACACCCCCTTCAGAAGCATTTGACCTGGAGACAAAGATAGGAGCTCTATTATCCAAAGGTCAGAGGGCAGCAGACCCTGGCAACACAGGGAGGGTCCGTGGTGGGGCCCAGCAATGCTTTCAGCAATGGATACTAGAATCTAGAGTTTCTTTGTCTCATCTTCTGAATCTGGCCTCTAGTACTTCTGAAGGTCAGTCCTAAAATAGACTTCAAACCCTGAAGCAAGAGCTATGGGATGCTTTGCGAACTTTAAAAAAGAACTCTGAACTGACCCACCCCCACCCCAAAAAAGACAAAGATCCCACTCAGAAAGAAGTCATATTCACAAAACTGACAGAATCTAGACTATCTTTCCAAAGCACTAAATGGACCAGAGAAAAGGTAAAGAAAAAGAAAGGAGCAGAGCTAGAAAAGCCAAGAAAAAGACTCACTTGGTAGTGGTGAGAAGCCCTGTGAGCTCCTTGGCCCCTGCTGAAGCCTGCCCCAGTGTCATGGTGATGGGCTTCCCTCCTGCAGCTGCAAAACAGAAAACCCCAAGGCCAGTGGTCAGTCCTGCCTGGCCACACTTTTCAGGGTTTTACAGCCCAGGCTAAATGCAAAATATTATGGACAAAGACTGGACGAAGAAGAAAAACAAAGAGTAAGTATAGCAGAATAGGGAATTATTCTTTTCTTCTATTTTTTAAACTTTCTGGAATATTTTACCTTTTTTTTTTTTTTTAAAGGTTTTATTTTTAAGTAGTCTCTATATCCAACATGGGGTTCACACTCATAATCCTGAGACCAAGAGTCGTGCTCTACTGACTGAGCCAGCCAGGCATCCCTGGAATATTTCTTATCTTTAATTGAAATTAAAGATAAGAAATGTGGGGCGCCTGGGTGGCTCAGTGGGTTAAAGCCTCTGCCTTCGGCTCAGGTCATGATCCCAGGGTCCTGGGATCGAGCCCCGCATCGGGCTCTCTGCTCCATGGAGTGCCTGCTTCCTCCTGTCTCTCTGCCTGCTTGTCATCTCTGTCTATCAAATAAATAAATAAAATCTTTAAAAAAAAAACAAAAAAAAAAAAAGAAAAAAAAAAGAACAAAATGTGATGATGCTTTGAGTGACCCCATAGCTCCCTCAGATCCTCATCCTGCCTCCTTGCTCCTGGTTCAGATCAGGTCATGGCCCACTTCTGCCCAATGTGCTACCGTGTGCCCTCTTTGTGCCAGGCACACCTTGCATTAGAGACTGAGCTGTACAGCAAGTAGTCACCAAGAGAGCAATGTTATGTGGTCTGAGAAAGCTCAGTTTTTATTTAAACAGGCTAAGAAAAACTCACCTTCTGGAGCTCCTCCTTGGGAAGGAGTACAAGGCCCTCCAGCTGGGTCCCCTTGGGAAATAAGGGACACCTTAATTTTTGGTCGCTTGGAGGTCTTACTGCCAGGAAGAGGACTGGAAGGATGGTGGCGCTTCAGCTGGACCCTAAGATCCTCTTTCTCTGCCTCTTCTGTTTGTTCTGATGAAATGGGAACTAAAGATGGAGCGGAGGTAAGGTCTTCCATAATCCAAAACGGCCTGAGAGACACTGACAGCACCAGCACTGGCATGACTGTGTCATACACAAAGTCAGACCTCAAAGGCAACTGCTAGTGCTTCAGTCCCATCTCACTCAGGTCCCACCTGTGGTAGAAGGCCTCCCTGCCCTCTCAGAGAATGGGTCCATCCCCAGCCCTTACCCTGTTCTGGAGTTAGAAGGAAGGGGGCTCTGAGTTGGTAGGAATAAAAACAAAGATGACACCCTGACCCTGCCTAGCAAAGGCCAACCAAAAAAACAGAGGATTCACTACAATGGATCTAAGCAGTGCTTCCTGCACTCAATGTCATAATTCTCCTGTCTTAAGCCCACCCTCACATCACTGGGGGACAGTAAACATTCCACAAAGAAGCAGTAAAGGACCACACTACGCAGTTCTCTCTAAAACGGAGAATTTCACAAGGCTCTGAGCATCCAAATATCCTAAGAGCTCAGGGTTGAAGGTTTGCTTGCCAAATGAAGGCAACAAGGTTTATTGCCGGAATCAAGGCTGGCTTTGAGTAGCTACTAGGCAAGGACGCATTTCAGCCAAAACAACTTAACTGCTCCTGCCCAAAAGCAAAAGGGCAATAGTAGCCCATGTCACAACTAGTCCCCACGTCCTTTGTACTAGGTACAGAGAAAGATCACCTGTTCACACATGGGATTCCCCCTCTGCTGAATCAAACAGACTCATCCTACACATGGCCAAACCTCTTGGACTCTGAAGTTACCTTTCACACTTCCTCAGAGATTCCCTTCTCTTTAAAACAAAAGCCCACCCCAGGTCCTCTTCTTAGCATAGGTAATCAGGGGCAGGATGGGGAGGAAAGCAGTGGTCCTATGAGGAAGGCAGGCAGGAATGGGGGTGCTGGCCTGGGCCACAGGACATAACCAGCTAGAAGGATCGCTGAGGGGATAAATGCATTGACTAAAATCAGAATAGGAAGGATGGTAAAAGGGAAAGGAGACAAAAGGTTTTATGCTGATAGTGGCTGGTGTGCTTGTAGCGGCCAGGATGGAAGCAGGAATCCAGAAGCAGGGAGAAAAACACACAAGGAAACTCAGGTTCACAGGCAATGGGCCACAGGCACACATAGGAGAAGCAGAGCCAAGAATCACAAGAGACAAAAAAGGAAAAACCATGAGAGTAACCAACAGAAAGTATGGAGAAAAAGCCAACACTATACTATGGAGGAGTAAGCGAAAGGAGTCAACCAAGGAAAGAATCAGGAGACAGAAAAAGGAAGAGAGAAAAAGAACAGCAGGAAATCAGAGACAAAAGAGAGAGGCAGGATCGGGAATAAAACAAGGGAGACATGGAGAGAAGCAGAGAGCAGAGCATGAAAAGGTGAGAGGAAGAGCAATACTCACCAAAGAGACAGGAGGAGGTGCCGGGAGGAAGAGCTTTCCTCACCAGCATATTTTGTTTCAGAAAAGCAGCAAACTGTGCTGGAATGAATCAGAAAGAATTACAGAATCACAGCCAGCCAGAGAAAGGAAAAAAGGAGAGGGAGTAAGAAAAAGATATGAAAATGTTCTAGAAAATGGTCGGTAAGGGCTTTTTCCAGAATTACTGCATGTGTTTGACACCTGACTCCTAGCAGCTTCCTGGAATCATCTATAAACTGAAAATAATAAATGTATCTGCCTCATGGGCCATTGCCAAGATTCAGTGAGCAACAGCAAGTCAAATGCCAGGAAAACAGCATGACACATAGTCAGGGTTCCATAAAATTTATCTATAATCATTTCCTCTTGCCTATGAGGCCCTGCCAAAGCCAGGGTGCGATGGCTGCTGCTCAGTGCCATGATATTCTGGGGCCCATTTCAAACCCAGATCACCAATCAGCCTTCCAGAACTCCCTAGACTCTCAACTAATTATCCCCTCCAGAAGCACAGCCAACCACTGGTTCTCTCTTCATCAAAAGCCTAAGCAAACACCACCAACCCAGAATTTGGCTCTGGCCACCACTTAAGATAAGGTTACAGACCATCCATGTGGCCCCAGGGGGCCTGGCTTGTTTTTTCTTTTTTGTCTTTTTGCCTTCACCAATCACTCACACATGTTCCTTAAGGGTACCCTCATAAGAGGCCTGAGTTTAAGTCCTGACCCTTTGGCTCCACTAAAGAAACACAGGGGAAGTGAGCAGATCAGCCCACTGTCACCTCTGCGTCTCTCCACTTGACAGTCAGCTCTGGTGCTGCCTCCTCCCAAGTACCCAAGACTTCAGATAATACATGTTCCTGGATACGTCATCAAACACAATGTGCAAAAAGCCTTACCTTGGGGCTGCCCAACCAGATTGAAGTGGGGGCAGGGGACAAGCCACTGTTTCTTTTCTCCCTACCCAAAACACTATGCCTTTTCTATAAGCTACAGTAGCACTCACTGTTCTCCAGATTGTACATACAAACATTTCCCAGCCTAATCTAAAGCCTATCTGCAGAAACCCCAATAAACCTCACGGAAAGGTCCCAGTGTGGGAACCTTAACTCTTCAAGGGCAAAACAAATAAAGGGCATGATGCCAGCTGCACTGCCCTGGAATCTGAGGAAAAAAGCTCATCACCTCGTCCACATGATCTGAAGAGTGCCCTGACTGCAGGAGTGGTTGGGCAGCGCGAAGAACAGAACAAGTAGCTTCCCCAATTGGGAATCAGAAAAAATTTTGAGGCAAATACACACATAATCAGCTCATAAAACCTAACCTCCCCAGAACACCAAAGCAAAGCTGTAATTACTGGAACTATACAGCTCCACTAATGCACGACCTTTTGTGATGTCTCACCCTTGAAAACAATCTCTGGTATTCATTTCAACCTAATTCTGTCTGGACAGAAATGTGGGAAAGGGTGCCTCTCGCATGCCCCAGAGGAAGCTACAGATACCAATACTTCTCAAATCCCACATGACCTCACTCCAAAAGATAAACCAAGAGGCCACTGGGCCAAGAAGCCGATACCTTGAGCTTGTTTGTGGGTCAGCACAGCTTCCGTCCGCTGCACGTGTCTCTTCAGGAGCTGAGCGCTCCCGATCTGACTGGACTTCTGGACAGAGGTCACTGTAGTCACTTTGGTCTTGGGACTGGAAGTGGGGCTGCTAGACACACTGGAAAGATCCTAAGCAGGGCAAGAAGGGTAAGAGCTGAGCCAGCTGCTTGGATCTGATCACCAATGATCACGTCCCCCTGGAATTCCCTGCCCAGGAATTCTCCTCATAGGAACTCAATGGTCTACAGCTCTGGCAAGGCAGACAAGCACCCCCAGAAGTGAAGGAACCAACTCCACAGTCCCACGTACCCAACCGAAGTGCTCCCTCTGTTCCCCACCTTCCTACATTACCTCCGAGCCTGACGGTGAGGCAGGCAGCTTGGCAGCTGGTGAGGCAGGCCGACTGCCCCGCTCGGGGACCTCAAAGGCCAGGTCTCTTCGGGCTGCATCCCGAGGCTTCTTCTTCTTCTCAGCATCCTGATCCCGAGGCTCAGAGCCCATGTGCCCATCAGCACGAGTGAGCACTCCAGTCAGAAAGTCCACAATCTCATCCTAGTGTGAAGAGGGCCCAGGCCACTCAGTCCTCAGTCTAGGGAACAGGAACCTCCCTGGCAGGTTCAAGTTAATTCAACTAACTCGGCTTTGGCATCGGATGTGTCCTTCTCCATGCACTACGAGCCAAGCACAAACCCCAGCCTCAGCCAAAGACCAGCAGAAGCCTGCTCCCTGACGCCTCTGTAGGGTGGCACCCCACTCCTCCATACACATGTCCGCTTCCTCCCCTCTCTCTTTCCCCTTTCCTTATGATTTAGTTCTATCAGAGGCTCCACTGGACACTCCTTCACCCTTCAGAGCCAAAGACACTACTGTCAATAGATCAAGCCTAAAAGCTTATAGAAAGACAAGCCTCATTGAGAAAAACACATGAAGCAACTGCATACCTGAATGCATCTGTCCACCATGCTCTGAGTCAGCCCCTCTGATTTCTTCTTTGCTTTGCTTATTCTAGAAGACAGAGAGGAAAAATGTTTATTTTAAACATTCCATGGCATCATATGGAAGCGAGAATGTATTTCTCTTCTGTGTTGGCTATTTTCTGAGCCCAGGAAAGAGGACCACGTTAGCCCTCAGGCAGGTATCACCACTTCTCTAAACCTCATGTTTCTCATGTTCCTCATGTTCCACCACTTCTCTAAACCTCATGTTCTGCAAAAAATGGAATCATAATACCTCGCTCATGGACTTGTGAGGATTACAAAAATAATATATGTAAAGAACAGAGAACATATGAAAATTGCCTAGGACTGTACATTCCTAAAGTCCCACACTTATGGCTTCCCAGATAAACTCTGACTTCTATGACCTCATCTAGAAGTCCCCCAATAAATGCCCAAACCCTGAGATTACTGGATGCTGTTGCATGAGATCAGTAGTAGACAAAAGGTGGTCATAAGTTACTTCTATAAAGGTAAGAGAAAATAGTCACCTGGCTACATTCCCTTCTTTGGAAGCCAGTTTTAAAACCCCTGGCTTCTGACTGAGGGTCTCAGCAGAGACTCCGAATGACAGGGTGGAGAACAATATTCTGGACTTCCAAATTCTGAGAACCCCAATTTACTGGCTATTGACCTCTGACCCTATGTAGCACCCTCATCTTACATATGAGGACAGTGGGTCCCAGAAGTTAAGCAGTTAACCCAAGGTTCTGCAAAGCAAACCAAGACTGAACTGAGTCACCTGATTCTCCGGCCAACACTTGAGGACTTTGCAAACACATCTCAAAAGCAGCCTCACAACTTAACTCCCACTGAAGTGTTCCTATCTTTTGTGTTTCCTCACTGCTACTCAACACACACACACACAGCCCCACATACATGCTACCCTCCTATAGATAAGAATGTCTGAATAACCAACAAACAAAATGTATTTACAAGAAAATATTGCTTTGAGCACCAGAGGATTAGATTCTAGACCCACAAGAAAAAGCCAAATGACAAAACCAGAAGGACCTCTCTAAAACATCACTGGTTAAGAAACTGACAAGACCGGTGGGAGCAGGTACTTGTTTTAAACTAACTAGCTGGGGCGCCTGGGTGGTTCAGTGGGTTAAGCCACTGCCTTTGGCTCAGGTCATGATCTCAGGGTCCTGGGATCGAGTCCCGCATCGGGCTCTCTGCTCAGCAGGGAGCCTGCTTCCCTCTCTCTCTCTCTCCT